>NC_091572.1:30736233-30738733 GCF_042767895.1 Penaeus vannamei | reverse complement strand
AATTCCGAGACCCGAACGACTTTCTGCGCTCTTCCTCTGAAATTCATTCCGTGTAAAAAGAAAGTAAGAAAGAAAGAAAAAAAAGGGGAATTTCATCGCTCCTCAAGCCGCACGAAGTTATCGAAGCAAGAAATCCCTCCGCTGTCAGATGCATTTAGTATGCGCAAATAAGATGATTTGGAGTTATGTATGCACATGAGCCAGCGCACGCGGGGGGAGGGGGGAGGGGGGAAGGAGGAGGATTGAATCGCATTTTTTGAGTGAATTTAGGTGAAGAAGGGTTTTCTTATTGATGTTATATGGGAACCGTTACATAGGGACACACACACACACCCACACACACACACACACACACACACACACACACACACACACACACACACACACACACACACACATATATATATATATATATATATATATATATATACATATATATACACATACACAAACACACACACACACACACACACACACACACACACACACACACACACACATATATATATATATATATATATATATATATATATATATATATATATATATATATATATATATATATATATATATACACAGATGTATACACACATGCATACATACGTACATATACACACACATATATATAATTATCAATCTCTTCATATACACCCACCTATGTATGTTCACACACATACACACAGTCACAAATACCCACACGCTCTCGAAACATTTCCTTACTTACATTCACGTTCTCAAACACGCTAAAAATGTGAAAGAACAATTACGTGGCGCAGCCTTGCGTGTGCACATATTTATAAATCAACTCGGTGCTTGATCAATAGATGTCAAGGCACTCGCCTAGTCTGCCTCGATGACAGTAGATGGCCCAAAAATTACATTGCAATTACGTTTCAGTGCTGCTTTCCAGCTCGCGTTAAAGGGGTTTATTTCATGCTTCGCTTGCAATGTGATGGAGATTTTTTTTTTTTCGAAATTTTCTACAGAAAGGTTGAGAGAGGAGGTCAGCATGGCGGAGGAAAGGATCGGGAAAGTCTCAAAGGCTTACAAATACACAACACAAACACAAACACATCCAGGTTAAACCGTAAACAAAGAATCTCCACACCTCTGTAGTTACACGCGGATGTTTATGCCAGAACACGTTTCTACATGTATATGAGTGCAGATCTACGTCTCTGTCTATGTGTTTGCATATGTTTGCCTTTGAGCCTTTGACACTTGACGGATCCCCCTCGTCCACGGCCTGACCTACTCTCAGGCTCTCTCTATTAAGGTTGACTCGGGAAGTGTGCTTATGGCTGCAGAAGACGGGTTATGCTCTCGCTGAAACTGAGAGTGTAAGCGATAAAAATCTGTAAGGAGAGTTGAACCATGCTTATTTTATTTATTTATTTATTTATTTTTTTCGTTACTGATCAGAGTGAGTGTGGTATACTTTTTTTCTTTTCATGTAGTTGATCAATATTAAGAAATAGTCATCATAGAAGAGAAAATGATGGTAGTGATAGTGGTGTGGTTATCTTTTGGTGTAGTTATCAACATTAAGAGTAGTGAAAGTAGACACAGTTCTTTTGGTGTAGTTATCAATATTAAGGGTAATGATAGTAGAAGTGGTAGTGATAGTAGTAGTAATAGCGGTGGTGGTGGTATGGTAGTAGCAGTAGTAGCAGTAGTAGTAGCAGAATTGTAATTGTTATTATCATCTCTGTAATTATTACCATTAGTGTTATTCTTAGTTTTTTTTTCAGCTCATATGTGTATATTATTTAATTTATTTATTTTCCTCTATTCCATACCCTTTCCAGTTATTTGATATGAATATTACTTTTTTGATAATACTGTCTTTAGTAAGGACTAAAGTTGCCCAAAACATCAAGAAATAACGCCTTAGCTTAAAGAATACTCAAAACAAAGACTAAATGCGCAATAAAAACAAATCAAACAAATGAAAAGCAGTGATTAAGAAGTGAAAAAAAGAAAGTTAAAAAGAAAAAAAGGAAAGAAAGAGAAAAAACGAGAGAGTGAGAAGGTAAAAGTAAAAGCAAAGAAAAGAAAAAAATAAGAAAAAGAAACTCATAAACATATATATATATATATATATATATATATATATATATATATATATATATATATATATATATATATATATATATATGTATGTATGTATAGGTATGTGCATATAAGTAAACATATATATATATATATATATATATATATATATATATATATATATATATATATATATATATATATATATATATATATATGTATGTATGTGTGTTATATATAAACATATATATATATATATATATATATATATATATATATATATATATATATATATATATGTATGTATGTATGTATGTATGTATACATACAACAAAATCATATCTGCTTCTCAAATAGCACGAGTTTCTTCCTTCGAGCCCCCGGCGTGGCTCGGAAGGGGAACAGACCCAGCAGTTTCCTTGGTCACGCGAACCCGCAAGGAAGAGAG
>NC_091572.1:30716233-30726233 GCF_042767895.1 Penaeus vannamei | reverse complement strand
ATGCACTTGTATGAATAAGCACACAATACACGCGAGCATAATTTAGACCTGCGCCGCGGGATCTGAATTAAAGAGGAAGAAGAAGAAGAAAAAGGAAAAAAAGATGAAGAAGAAGAAGATGATGATGATGATGATGATGATAATGATGATATTGATAAGGAAGAAGAAAGGAAAAGGATAAAGGAAGAGGAAAAGGAAAAGGAAAAAGAAGAAAAAAAGAGAAGAAAAAGAAAAAGGAACACGAGGAAAACAAAGAGAGAGAAAAAAATAGAAAAAGAAGAAAAAAAAAGAGAAAAAAAGAAAAAGGAACACGAGGAAGACAAAAAGAGAAAGACAAAAAAAAAAAAAAACGAAAAAAAAACAAGACACGAAGAAGAAGGAGAAGAAAGGAAGACGAAAAAAATAAAGACGAAGAAATCATAATAATAATAAAAAGCCGAAAACCTGGCGGAGGCGGCGCGGGTGCGGCAGCGGCGGCCGGGCATTGATTATTCCTTTTCGACGGCGATTCGCGGCGAGGCGGATCAGTTGAGATGCCAAGGTCGATGCGGAAGCGACGCCGCGCGCCGCCTTGGCCGATTGTCTACTTGCATGCGTGTGTAGATGTACACACGCACACATACTTGTGTGTGTGTTCGTGTACGAATATATATATATATATATATATATATATATATATATATATATATATATATATATATATATATATATATATATATACATATACATATATATATATATATATATATATATATATATATTTATATTTATATATATATGTATATGTATGTCTATCTTTTTTCATTTATTTATCTATTTATCTATTTAATTTCTTTCTTTCTTATATATATATATATATATATATATATATATATATATATATATATATATATATATATATATATATATATATATATATATATATATATATATACATATATATATATATATATATATATATATATTTATATATATATATATATATATATATATATATATATATATATATATATATATATATACAGATATATATATATATATGCTTATATGTATAAATATATACGTATACATAGACAATAGATATGTGGATGTATGAATATGTGTGACCGCGTGTGTGTATAGAACACATACTTATATTTTATACAGAGAGTATCGACGCAAACGCGAGTTCATTAGTATACTACTCGTGCCACGCATATACAATTGCCCCATCGTTTGGTATATAATTCAGCGCCTCTACACCGCTATCAGTGTTCGGTACCGTTAATTATCGTCGCCAGTGCGCCTTTCCTCTTTATATTATTGACATCCACCGACACAAATATAACGCGTAGGCTACAAAGACCCCCCCCCCCCCCTCCCTCCTTGTGTTTTATTTACCCTCGTGTAGACAGAACATTCACTCTGTCTATATAGCCAAAGAGCTAGTATGAAATTTGAATACCATTCTCGATAGGTGATACTGCGTCCTTAGCTGGAATGTCCGGAGACTTGGAATTCAATATGTTTAAAGTTGTGTCACACACGTACTTAGCAAGTTGAATTTGAGACAGTGGAATGTCTGCTTTTTTCCGTTCATGTGTTTTTTGTAATGAATAAAGATTTTTATTCGTTATTTAATTTTAAAGTATCGGTGGCCACATAATTTAATTCAGAAACTATATATGTTAATCCAGAAAGGATAATAGGGTTACTTGAATCACCGGAATTATTTACATGTAGCAATGACCTCTGCGTCAGCTTTTTTTTATGGATATTTGTTTCGTATAAAAGGTCGGTAAGAGGTCATTTTTCAGGCTAATCTTTGTACGATGACGGAAGCATTTGTGGGTCAATATTTGTGGCCATGAATCATATGCCAAGGCCATAATCACACAGGTAAATAAATAGACAAACACGGCCACCCACACACACAAGCAGATTAGAGACCGACTCTCTCTCTCTTTCTCTCTCGATTTTGCTTTCTTTTACTCTTTCTTACTCATTCACCCCCTATCTCTCTCTCTCTCTCTCTCTCAATTTCGCTTTTACTCTCTCTCTCTCTCTCTCTCTCTCTCTCTCTCTCTCTCTCTCTCTCTCACCCTCTATTTCTCTTTTACTCTCTCTCTTTCTCTCTCTCTATTCTCTCTCTCTCTCTCTCTATCTCTCTCTCTCTCTCTCTCTCTCTCTCTCTATCTCTCTCTCTCTCTCTCTCTCTCTCCTCCTCTCTCTCTCTCTCTCTCAATTTCGCTTTAACTCTCTCTCTCTCTCTCTCTCTCTCTCTCTCTCTCTCTCTCTCTCTCTCTCTCTCTCTCTCTCTCTCTCTCTCTCTCTCTCTCTCTCTCTCTCTCTCTTTCATCCGATTTCGCTTTTTACTCTCTCTCTCTCTCTCTCTCTCTCTCTCTCTCTCTCTCTCTCTCTCTCTCTCTCTCTCTCTCTATCTCTCTCTCTCTCTCTCTCTCTCTCTTTTACTCTCTCTCTCTCTCTCTCTCTCTCTCTCTCTCTCTCTCTCTCTCTCTCTCTCTCTCTCTCTCTCTCTCTCTCTCTCTCTCTCTCTCTCTCTCTCTCTATCTCGATTTCGCTTTAACTCTCTCTCTCTCTCTCTCTCTCTCTCTCTCTCTCTCTCTCTCTCTCTCTCTCTCTCTCTCTCTCTCTCTCTCTCTCTCTCTCTCCCCGATTTCGCTTTTTACTCTCTCTCTCACTCTCACACTACTCTCTCTCTCTCTCTCTCTCTCTCTCTCTCTCTCTCTCTCTCTCTCTCTCTCTCTCTCTCTCTCTCTCTCTCTCTCTCTCTCTCTCTCTCACGCTTTCTTTTACTCTCTCTTACTCATTCACCTTCTATCTTCCTATTTCTCTCTCTCTTTCTCTCTCTTCCCTCTCTTCTCCCTCTTGGGAGAGAGATGAAAAAAGACTGTCAAAAGGAACTACCCTTATGTTTTACAGCTTTGAGGCCACCAAGACGGGAGAGAAAACGAACCATGTCTTAAGAAAGAAGTGGTGGAGTGTCCTAGGGAGCACTCCTTTAAGAACAAAGCCTTCTTGGACGGCAGAAGACAAGAAAGCTATACCCCCACCTTCACCCCTCACCCTATCCCACCCCACCGAAAAAAAAGGAAAAAAATGAAAAAAGAGTGTAACTACTATGTCTTAAGGAATATATGGGACCGATGCAAGAGGGGAAAGTGGCACTGTGCCCGGTGAGATTTGTTGCATGTTAAAATTGCTCCTGGAGAGGTGCGATTTATATAAGAATGAAGGGAGAAGGAGAGGGAAGGTGGCAGGAAAGAAGGAAGAAAGAGAGGGTGAGAGAGAGAGAGAGAGAGAGAAAGAAGAAAGAAGAAGAGAAGAGAGAGAGAGAGAGAGAGAGAGATAGTGAGAGAGAGAGAGAGTGAGAGAGAAAGCAAGAAAGAGAGAGAGTGGTAGAGAGAGGAGAGAGAAGAATCTACATCGGTCTTGAGAACGAAGCAGCAGGGGCACGGCGCACGGGAGGAGTCTGCAACAATTCTTTCAAAGTGCGCGATTCGAAGAGATTTGAAGTTTCTTGAAGGAGACTGTTAAGAGGATACTTGGATTTCGAGGAAGAAAATGTTGACCGAAGAAGAGACGCGCCTCTGACAAATGCCCGATTCCTGCTCATTGAGGACAGGCTAATGGATTTTGACTTTGGGGGAGAACGCGCGTGAAATCACAAACACACACACGTGTATGTATGCTTATATATATATATATATATATATATATATATATATATATATATATATATATATATATATATATATATATATATATATATATATATATATATATATATATATATATATATATATATATATATATATATATATATATATACATATGTGTGTGTGTGTATATATATATATGTGTGTGTGTGTGTGTGTGTGTGTGTGTGTGTGTGTGTGTGTGTATTCATGTATATAGACAATATTTGTGCGTAACTCCCTTCCGATTTCCCCATGGAAAGGCGCGCAGTAAGAGTTACGGAGTTCCGAGAACGCAGCACTAAATCACGCATTGGATTCCCATTTCACAAGGTCTGACTTCATCCACATCACGTGATACGCATTGATTTGAAACACTCCAACATCATGGAAAAAGGAATGTAATACGAGGTAATATCGTTCGTCCTTGATTTTGCTTCGTTCACTTTACGGCTAGATTTCACGCTCACCTTGAAACGCAGGTATTTTCAGGTATGTAGAAGAATAAAGGTATATATGATATTGTGTCATGGATGGGATGTTTACGAGAGGTCCGTCATGTTATGAGTGTGAGTGTGTGAGGGAATATGAGATACATTTTTCACTTACTCTTCATTCTCTATCTATCTTTCTCTGTTTGTCTGTCAGTTTGCCTCTCTCTCTCTCTATCTATCTATGTATCTCTGTCTCTCTATCTGATACACACACACACACACACACACACACACACACACACACACACACACACACACACACACACACACACACACACATATATATATATATATATATATATATATATATATATATATATATATATATATATATATATATATATATATATATATATATATATATATATATCAGGCTATCCCTCTTGTACTCGCTCACTCACTCTGTCTGCCTTTCTACCTCTTCATCTCCATCAATCTTTCTTCCCTTACTCACTTCCTCCTTGTCTCCCTATCCCTCCTCCCCCTTTTCCCTGTCCCTCGCCATTTCCTGCTTCTAGCATCCTCCCTCCAGCTTCCTCTTTCACTCTCCTAACTTGGTCTCTCTCTCTCTCTTTCCTTACCTCTTCCGTTGTTCCTCCTTCTCCCAGCCTACCTTTCCTTCTACTTTCCCTTTTCCTTCCATTCTCCCTTTTAATACATCCCTCACCCCCAACCCCTCCCTTCCACCCTCTCCCACAGTGACGTCACTGAAACAAGCACTCCAAAACCCCCGTGATGCAAACTGCGCCAAGAATAGTTCCAATCTTTTGCAAGTTGTGCAACAATATGAATTAGGTCTGGTGGTTAAGGAAGAAGAGTATTGCATAATGTGGCATAAGAGCTTGCAATTTCCAACTGTTGTGCTGCAATTGATCTGCATAATGTACTTCAAATGAGGAAGAAGGAATTGTTCTCGTTTCGTCATTTTTTGGTGGGGGGATGGAGCTAGGAGGGAGGGAGGGAGAGAGGGGAGGGGAGGGAGGGGAGGTAGGTGAGGAGGGAGGGTTGGAGAGTAAGGGAGCAGGGGTGTTTTTTCTGCTTTTACTGGAGCGTTATCCCATTCTTATATAAGGTCGCTAATAGTCTGGTACTGACTTATATTTTTTATGACCTTCCTGACGCCAACCCTCTCTATTTATCAAGGCTTGGAGCCGGCACTGACTTGGGCAAGCAAATGCAAAAAACAGGAGCAAAGGGCAGGTCGCACTATCGTCGTATATATGTACACACGAACATATATATATATATATATATATATATATATATATATATATATATATATATATATATATATATATATATATATATATATATATATATATATATATATATATATATATATATATATATATATATATATATATATATATATATATATATATATATATATATATATATATATATATATATATATATATATATATATATATATATACATATATATATATATATATATATATATATATATATATATATATATATCTATATATATATATATATATATATATATATATATATATATATATATATATATATATATATATATATATATATATATATATATATATATATATATACATATATATATATATATATATATATATATATATATATATATATATATATAGAGAGAGAGAGAGAGAGAGAGAGAGAGAGAGAGAGAGAGAGGGAGAGAGAGAGAGAGAGAGAGAAAGAGAGAGAGAGAGAGAGAGAGAAAGAGAGAGAGAGAGAGAGACAGACAGACAGACAGACAGACAGACAGACAGATAGATAGATAAATCACATGAAGGTGAGGATGTAGAGAAGGTATAAATGAGAGTGAATAATCTGACAGTTTTCGATATTTTCATCAGAAATACGTGTTTTTCTTATGAGAGTATAATTGAAGTGCGCCAGATACATACATGATAACAACAACAACAATGGTAACAATAATAATGTTAATGATGATACTAGTAATGCTACCAATACTGACTACTGCTACTACTACTATTATTAATAATGATAATAATAATAATATCTGTAATAAACATAGACAACAGTAACAGCAATCAGACGGCTATTCAGAGACCCCGAAGACCTTAAAGACGAAACCCATAAAGCAATCAGTCCCCTCCCCTCTGCTCTTCACTCGGGCCTCGAAATCCCTCTCAAAAGTCGTTCTTTCAAGTATCCTTTAAGAACAACCGACGAGGAAAAGAAGAATCTCCGTAAAGGGGAATAGGTATTGAGTCCTTCGCCAGGCTATTTATTCTAGGGGGAAAGGGGGTGGGTGGGAGGAAGGGGAAGAAAAGAAGGAAAGGGGGAAAAATGATGAGGAAAAGGGAAAAAAGATGAGAAAGGGGAAAAAAAGATGGGGAAAGGGGAAAAAAGAGAAAGAGATGGTTGGGGTAAAAAATGGATTGTCCTTTCATATAGATTTTCGTGGCAGATGAATTGTGTGTGTGTTACGCCTCGTGGGAAACACTACAATCGTGCTGTTGATTGTGAATTAGGGTTGGGTTGGGGGTTGGGTGGGTGGGAGTGGGGGGAGGTGGAGAAGGATGATCAATTCTTCGATATGGGGGTGGTAGAGGGGTGGAGGGTAGAGGGGTTGGGTACTGGGATGAGAGAGTTGGAGAGAGAGAGAAGGGGGACAAAGTGAGAGGGTAAGGGAAAGATAGATGTGAGAGTGAAAGGGGATGTAGAGAGGAGGCGTGAGAGGTAGGAGACGAAGTGGAGAAGGAGGATAGAGAGGAGGGGAAGGATAAGGAGAAAGGGAGGAAGCGAGTTAAAGTCTAGGAGGAGGGGAAGCAGAAGGAAAGAGAAAGTGAAAAAGAAGAAGAAAGAAGGAGAGGAAGAAGAAGGAGAGAAAAAAAGAAAAAATAGGAAGACGTACAGGAGCGTCTGTCTCTGTCTTTGGCTGTCTATAAGACGTACAGGAGCAGGAGAAGAAGAAGGAGGAGGAAGAAAAGGAAGAAGATGGTGAGGGAAAGGCAGGGAAGAAATAAGATATCGATAAGAAGAAAAGAAAGAAGGGAAGCAGAAGGAGAATAAAAAAGAGGAAGAGGGAGATGAGAAGGCAAAGGGACAGGCGGAGGAGGAGTAGGAGGAAGGAGACAAGGAAGAGAAGGAGGAAGTGGCAGATGGGGGAGTGTGAGGGTTATAATTCTGAGCTGCATTTTCTTCCCATTAACGAGGTGATTTATGCGTAATAGGGGATAAGTGCACCTCTAATCGTCAATGCAGAGAGAGAGAGAGAGAGAGAGAGGGAGGGAGGGAGGGAGGGAGGGAGGGAGGGAGGAGGGAGGGTCTGAGGGAGAGAGGGTGGGAGAGGGAGGGAGGGAGGGAGTAAGGAAGGAAGGGATAGAGAGAGATAGATAGATTGAGAGAGAGAGAGGGGATGAGAAGAGAGAGAGAGAGAGAGAGAGAGAGAGAGATTGAGAGAGAGAGAGAGGGGGGGGGGTGAGAAAGAGATAGATAGAGAGAGAGAGAGAGACAGACACAGACAAATACGGAGACAGAGACATAGACAGGTAAAATAATTCTGTCTTTATAAGCGCATATTCCACGTGTGTACATACACGAATATGTACGTCCTCGCAAGCGCGTCCGTTCGTGTGTATACTCTTGTCCATTAGCGAAATCCCCTACGAAACTGATTGTTCTGTTCACTGTAGTGTTTCAATTCCCCGGTTCGCGTAAATGGAAAAGAATTGAGGGTAGGGGGGAAGGAGGAAGGGAGAGGAGAGAGAGAGAGGAGAGGGGAGGGAGGGATACAGAGAGTAGTCAAGCCCTTGTCATCGCGAAACCAAACCTCCCCCCCTCCCTCTCCCCCTCCTACTCAAAAAACAAAAAACAAAAAACAAAAACAATGCATCAAGGGTCATTGTACAGGAACCTGGTCAGCTGAAATTACATTGTTGTTCGTTATTTGGGTGAATTCAGTGCTGCTCATTTGAAGGTAAGTCTCGCTGAGGACCCATTGTTAAGGCTGTGAATAGCGTGCACTTGCAATGGGTGGGGGGAAGAATGTAGGGAGGGATGGGGGGGTTTTCTGGGGGAGGGGGATGGAAAGGGTTTAGGGGTGGGGTCAGGAGGGGAGGAGGAGGAAAGGGGCAGGGAGACGAAAAGGAGATTGATAGGGGAAAGAAAAAAAGGAAGAAAAGAGGAGGAAAAAGAAGAAGAAGGAGTAAAAGAAGAAGAGAAAAAATAGGAAGAAGAGAAGGAAGAAGAAGAAGAGGGAGCGGAGAAGGAGAGAGAAGAAAAAGAAAAGAAAGACATGTAAGGTATGGAAGGCGTGGAGGATACGGGAGACCAATAGGATGGAGGGGATGTAGAATGAAGGAAGAGGAGGAGGAATAGGAAGAAAAAGAGTCCCGATGATGGTGAAGAAAAGGAGATGGAAAAGTGAGGAAGGACGAAAGAGGTGCAACAGGAAAAGGCGTGGAATTGAAGTAAACGCGAAGGAACGTGGAAAACGAAAGAGGGAGAGAGAGAGAAAGGGGGGATAAGATAGGGGATGGAGATTGCAGGATTTGCAGTGAGGCTGAAAATTGCCCGATCCGAGAACGTGGTAGGATAGATGGTTACAGCAATCTATCCCTTTGTTTTATGTCTACGTGTCTATTCATATCTATATCTTTATCTATCTGCTTGACTATCTATGCATCTTTCCATTCATCTCTCTCTCTCTCACCCTCACTTTCTCTGTCTCTCTGTCTCTGTCTCTCTCTCTAGTTGTGTGTATGTGTGTGTGTGCGTATGTATATTCGCTAATTTACTTTTATTTACTTTCTTCTTCCTCTCTTTTCTATACTGTAACATAAATGTTAATAGTTAATAGACAGAAAAAAGGGAAAAAAAACATGAAAAAAAGGAAAACGTAAAGAAAATATGACAAATAGCAAAGCAAAAAGATATGAAAATCATCATAAAAAAGGAAAAGATGAAAAAACATAAAAAAACGGACAAAAAGAGATGACAAACGGCAAAAAAGAACGAATAAAAATCACGAAAACCACCCCTCCCCCCAAAAAAAAAAAAAAAAAAATCTCACGCCAATCCACCCACATGGAGACCGCCGCCGCTCTGTCCTCGCTGTCTGAAGAGGAATTAAGCGAACCCGTTCTTTGTCGTCTCTCGTGCATAGCGGAATAGAGGAAGGAGATCAGCCGCTGGGTTCGTGGACTCGCTGCGAGAAGGCCTGGATTCGTTTGCTGGCTTTCTTTGTCTCTGAGTCTTTTTTATATATTGGGTAGCGTCTGTCTCTGTCTTTGGCTGTCTATAACCCTGCCGCTGGGTTCGTGGACTCGCTGCGTGGCTTTGTTTGTCTGTTTGGTTCTGGGTCTCTTTTTGTGCGCTGGGTTGTCTTTGGCTGTCTTATGTTTGTTTGGGTATGTGCCTCTGTTTATCGGTCTGTGTTTTTTGTCTGCCTGTCTTTATTCCTTCCTCACCCCCTGTCTGTCTATCTGTCTTTCTCTATCTATCTATGTATCTCTCCCTCCCTTCCTTCTTTCCTTCCTCTCTCTCTCTCTCTCTCTCTCTCTCTCTCTCTCTCTCTCTCTCTCTCTCTCTCTCTCTCTCTCTCTCTCTCTCTCTCTATCGCTCTCTCTCCCTCCCTCCCTCCCTCTCTATTGTAACCGCGTCTGCTAACCTTTTTATTTTGTATCTATATGTATTCAGGATCAGCAATGGCCACGGTCTCGTCTGATATAGGTTTTTATTTTTAGTTTTGCACAATTTTAATCCGCTGTTGCAAACCTTGTCTGCTATTTTTTTCCCCCTTTCAATCTGGTGTTGTGAAGGCTAGCGTGTGCAACCAACGCC
>NC_091572.1:30703733-30706233 GCF_042767895.1 Penaeus vannamei | reverse complement strand
TCTTCATCTATATCCTTATCTTTAGTCACACCAACAAGGCCATTGTAAGTTGGGGTATGTGTTATAAGGATACATAAGTTGGGAGATTGACAATGCTGTGTAGATTTTGAAGTGGTGACGATATGATACATATATGGATACATGAATAGATGTCTTTGTAGGGATGAGTACAAATGAAGATAGGTATAATTGCAGATAAAGGAACTTAAATAGATGTTTATGTAAATCTACAAAGGTTGAACAGAGATACCCTGTCCATCCATCTGCCTAAGTACACCAATACACAGATAAACAAATCGATTCCTTTCCTCTCTGAATGAAAAAACACACTACCTAATACTCATATACATACACCAAGAATGGCAATAATGTTGAGAATAATCTGTTACATATTTCCACACACACGAAAAAAAAAGAAAATGAAAAAAAATATATAACAGAAATTCTTGTCACTGAGAAGGAATTTTCATGGTTGAACGTATCTTTTGTTGCAACCTTTGTATTGAGACTGTAAATTCTGAGGAAAAATTGAAGCTCCTTGCCTAAATACAGAGAGGTGAGAGGGATAGAAGAGGAAGAGGAGGAGGGAAAAAGAAACGGAGAGCGAGAGAGCGATGGATAGAGGGAGAGATGGAGCTAAAGAGGGTGATGTGGAGAGGGGGAAACAGGGGATGAAGAGAAGGAGGGAGAAAGAAACGGAGAGCGAGAGAGCGATGGATAGAGGGAGAGATGAAGGTAAAGAGGGTGATGTGGAGAGGGGGAAACAGGGGATGAAGAGGAAGGAGAAGCAGAAAGAAACGGAGAGCGAGAGAGCGATGGATAGAGGGAGGGAGAGATGGAGGTAAAGAGGGTGATGTGGAGAGGGGGAAACAGGGGATAAAGAGGGAGGGACGGGGGGCGGAACTAGAAGATGGAGAGGTGGGGGGGCAGAGGGTGGAGAGGAAGGAGAGGGAGAAAATGGGGAGAGAAAGAGGGAGAAAGAAATAGAGAGCGAGAGAGGGATGGATAGAGGAAGAGAGATGGGAAAGAAGGAGGTGTGGAGGTGGGGACACAGGGAGGGAAAGGGAGCAGGTGAGGGAGGAAATGGGAAGAGAAAGAGGGAGAAGGAAACGGAGAGTAAGAGAGGGAAAGAGGGAATTATTGAAGTGAGGAGATAGGGGAGGGGGAGGGAGATGAAGCGAGAGTGACAAGGAAATGAAAATTTAAGTGAAAGAGAAAGAGAGAGGGTGGAAGAGGAAAAAGGAGATGAAAAGCACACGTGTTGAGAAGAGGATTAAGGTAAAGGTGAGAGAGATATAGGAATAAAGAGGAAAAGGTGACGAAACGAGATATATTGCAATTGAGGATGAGTGAGTGAGAGAGGACCGAGAAAAAGAAGAAGGAGAGAGCGAGGGTGAATAAGTTTTCGAAATAAGGCAAAAGGGAAAAGGGAGAAAAAGGGAAAGGACAGAGAAAGAATGCAAATGAAAAATGAAAACAAAAGTGAAACATACCGTAAACTATTTATACCAGACACTGACAAATAAAAATAATAATAATAAATAAATATAAAAAGAAGCATTGATAACAAATACAGTTGATATACAGGCAGAAATGGGTGAATTGCTTGCTGATAAAAAGTATATTACATGATAACATTCTCACTGAACGAAAGATAATTATCCAAATCCATATCAACATACTGGATATAACGAACCTGAAAATAAGATAAATGCGTAACAATCCAAAATCACCAACATGTTAAAAACAACAACAATAACAACAAAAAATTTAAAAGGATATACAGGAAAAAATCGTCAACGACAAAAGGGAAATGCGGAACGGAAATGTAGCAATTTGGCTGCTTATCTTTTAGACAGACGAGCCAAGAGAGAGAGAGAGAGGAGGAGAGAAAGGAAAGGGAGGTGAAAGAGAGAGAAAGAGAGAAAGAGTAGAGAGAGAGAGAGAGAGAGAGAGAGAGAAAGAAAAAAAGAGAGAGAGAGAGAGAGAGAGAGAGAAAGGAGGTGAAAGGGAGAAAAGAGAAAAGTGGGCCGGGAGAGGAAAAGGGTAGTGGTGAAGAAAACATGAGAGAAAACGTGAGAGAGAGAAAGAGAGAGAGAGAGAGAGAGAGAGAGAGAGAGAGAGAGAGAGAGAGAGAGAGAGAGAGAGAGAGAGAAAGAGGGAGGAGAGGGAGAGGTGAAAGGGAGAAAGAGAAAATGGGCCGGGGAGGAAAAGGGAAGAGAGAAGAAAACATAGACAGAGAGAGAGAGAGAGAGAGAGAGAGAGAGAGAGAGAGAGAGAGAGAGAGAGAGGGAGGGAGGGAGGGAGGGAGGAGGGAGGGAGGAGGGAGGGAGGGAGGGAGAAGAGAGAGAGAGAGAGAAAGGGAGAGAGAGGGAGGGAGGGAGAAAGGGAAGGAGAGAGTGAGAAAGGGGCAGGGAATGAATGGAAGAAAAGAAAGAGCCGAAGAGGAAAAGAAACATATTTAAAAAATGAGGGAGGGAGAGAGAGAGAGAGAGAGTGA
>NC_091572.1:30691233-30693733 GCF_042767895.1 Penaeus vannamei | reverse complement strand
GGAAAAAAGGAAAACAGAATTAAAAGATTGTGGGGTAAAGGGGAAACAGGATAAAAGAGTTTGTAGGGAAGAAAGGAAAAAGAGAGAGAAAGGGAAGGAAAAGAAAAGACGGAGGGGAAGGGGAGGAGAAGAGGAAGGGTTGGGAAAGAGAAATAGGAGGGAAGGGGAAGAAAAAGGAAGGAAAAAAAAAAAACGGAGGGAAGGGGCAGGGAAGGAGGAGGCTCAGGGAAGGGGAAAAGGAAGGGTAGGTGAAGGGGAAGGGGAGGGGAAGGGGAAGATGAGGGGGTAGGTGAAGGGGAAGAGGAGGGGGGAAGGGGAAGGAGGAAGAGGAGGGAAGAGGAGGGGAGAGGAAGGGGATAAGGAAGGGTAGGTGAAGGGGAAGAGGGAGGGGAAGGGGAAGAGGAGGGATAGGAGAAGGGGAAGAGGAGGGAGGGGAAGAGGAGGAAGAGGAGGGTCGGGGAAGGGGAAGAGGAGGGAAGAGGAGGGGAGGGAAGTGGAAGAGGAGGGAGGGGAAGGGAAGAGGAGGGGTAGGAGAAGGGGAAGAGGAGGGAGGAAGGGGAAGAGGAGGGTCGGGGAAGGGGAAGAGGAGGGAAGAGGAGGGAAGAGAAGGGTAGGGGAAGGGGAAGAGGAGGGGAGGGGAAGGGGAAGAGGAGGGGAGGGGAAGGGGGGGAAAGAAAGAATCAAGCCAAGACTCGCTCAGACTGCGAACGGAATTAATCTTCGCGTATTTCTTTCAAAGAGAAAAAACTTGAAAAAAAACTCTAGTCTTCTCCCCTTCCCCTCTCCCTCCCCTCTCCCCTTCCCTCCCCTCACTCGCTCACCATGACCTGAATCGCCAATTTAAGGGAGAGAAAAGCGAAGAGCTCATGGGGGAGGGGAGGCTAGAGGGGGGGTAGGTGGAGGGGGTGAAAAGGGAGGGGAGTTTGGGGGAAGAGGAAGCGGAGTTGGGGAGGAAGAAGGAGAAGGTGGGGGAGGAGGAAGGAAGGGGAGTTGGGGAGGAGGAAGGGGAAGATGGGGGGAGGAAGAGGAGTTGGGGAGGAGGAAGGGGTGTTGGGGAGGAAGAGGGGAAGATGGGGGGGGGAGGAAGAGGAGTTGGGGAGGAGGAAGGGGTGTTGGTAGAGGAGAAGGAGTTGGAGGGGAGTTGTTGAGGAAGAAGGGGAAGGTGGGGAGGGAGGGAGGGAGGTTGGGGAAGAGGAAGGGGAGTTGGGGAGGAGGAAGGGGAAGATGGGGGGAAGGGGAGTTGGGGAGAAGGAAAGGGAGTTAGTAAACCTGAAGTTTGGGGAAGAGGGGGGAGAGGAAGAGAGGAGAGGAAGGGGAAGCTAGAGGAAGGAGAGTCGTGAGAGGAGGAAGTGCACTTTGGGGAAAGTGGGGGAGGTGCAGTGAAGTCGAGAGAGGAGAAGAAAGGAGAGGGAGGGAAGGGAGAGGAGAAGAGGTAAGGGGAGAAGGAGTTAATTTCCAAGAAAAAAGGTTTATGGGGGAGGAGAGGAGGGGAGGAAGAGGCCGAGGACTGCGGGAGGGGAATAGGCGGTGGTGGGGTGGGGGGGACGGGAGGGGAGATACTTTTTGAAACAAACCAGTGACGCAGAGAGTCAAAGTTGCGTCGAGGAGGGAAGGAAGGAAGGGGGAGGGGGCGGAAGGACCAAGAAGAGGGGGAGTAAGACAAGAGGGTGGGTGAGGGGGGGGGGGGAAGGGGGAAGGGGGGCAATTGAGTAGCGGCGCGCGGACCACAGAGCCCAAAGGACGCGCTCAGGATCAATCACACGAGGAGATGCACTCAAATGTACACGCAAGCACGCTCGGACGCACAATCACGCACACGCATACACGCTCGGATGTGCAGGTACACATGCGCACACGTACACACGCTTGTATGTATATGTACTCATGCACACACACGCGCGCGTTTGGGTGTATACATACATACTCGCACGCACATGCACCTTGATGTACATGTACACATACGCACACACACTTGGCTATACATATACACAAATTCATATACGCACTCTCCGATGTATAAGTAAGTGTACACATACGCACACGCATACAGGTAGTAACACAGGAATAGGACGTCACAGGTACACATACAGACCCCACCCCCCTCCCATATCCAATCATACAAACAGAGACAAACAAGAAACACATAAAAAACTAAAAGAAAGAAAGAAAGAAACTATATTTGAAAATGAAACACAATACTATGGACAAGAATATCTTAGAAACACGACAATTCTGTAATAAAAAAAAAGCCACAGTTTTTGTTATATCCAATTCTGGATCAAGTTGGTAGTTTCGGGGCACAATAAAGACACATAAAAACAACAACAAAAAAACACACACAAAAGAAATATAATGAATGTGTGATTACTTTGACATTTCAAAAAAAAGGATGTTATTTCTGTATCTGACTATATATATTTTTTTCTATATTTTGCTTATCGTTTTAGTTTTCGACTTGCACGTTAAATTTCTTTTATATTCCTCTATCAATTCACAGATA
>NC_091572.1:30676233-30678733 GCF_042767895.1 Penaeus vannamei | reverse complement strand
GACAGACAGAGATTAAAAGCAAAACACCTAGAAGAACCTTGCATTAACGAGAAACAAATTAGAGAAAGACGAAAATCTCTGAAACGAAGAAGAAATTAAAAGAAAGAAAAAAAAAGAAGAAGAGAAAATGAAAGCTAAAGAGAAGATGAAACAGATATCAGTGAACAGAGAGAGAGAGAGAGAAAAAAAAAGATAAAATGAAGAATGAAATCCAAGACGCACAGAAAGGAAAAAATAAAGATAATAATAATAAAAAATAATGACTTAAAAAAGAACAGAGGCAGAATAAAAAAAAGCCAACAAGAAAGAAAGCAAAAAAGAAAGAAAAAAGGAGCGAATGAAAAGAAAAGACAGTAAAAAAGTAAGTAAGAAGAGCGGTTAAAGAGTCATTCCTCCACCTTCAAGCAGCGAAGAAAAGTCATTGTTGCAAAACCGTTGCAAGCAAGCAGCGGCTCTCATCGAAGCCTCGGAAGAATGCTATTATTGCAAAGAATTCCAGCATGATTTCGAACCTCGTTTTTGGCCGTTGCTCGACGGTGAGAGGAGTTGGTGTGAGGGGAGGGTGGAGGGTGTTGGGAGGGGAGGGAGGTGGAGGAGGTGTTGAGGAGAGGGAGGAGGTGGAGGGGTGGTTGCCAGGAGGGAGGAGGGGTGTTGGGAGGGGAAGGGTTGAGGGAGGGAGGGAGTGAGGAGGGAGGGGTTGGGAGGGGGAGGGGTGGAGGGGTGTTTGGGAGGGGGAGGGGGGGTGGAGGGGTGTTGGGAGAGGGGGGTGGAGGGACGTTGGGAGGGGAGGGGGTGGAAAGGTACTGGGAGGGGGAGGGGATGGAGGGGGAGGGAGTGAGGAGGGGATTTGCAGCTGAGGAGGGAGGAAGAGTGGAGGGAGGTGTGGAGGAGGGGGTGTTAGGAGGGAGGTGTTGGGAGGAGGGGTGGAGGGAGTGGAGGAGAGGAGGTTGCAGGAGGGGAAGGTGGGGGTGGAGGGGGGAGGGAGTGAGGAGGGGGTTGCAGGAGGAAGGTGGGGGTGGAGGGGGAGGAGTAGGGAGGGGGTTGCAGGGAGGGGGAAGGGGGGGAAGGAGAAGGGAGGGAGTGAGGAGGCGGTTGCAGGAGGAAGGTGGGGGTGGAGGGGGGAGGGGAGTGAGGAGGGGGGTTGGAGGAGGAGGGAAGGGGTGGAAGGGGGAGGCAGTGAGGAGGGAGTTGGAGGGAGGGAAGGTGGAGGTGGAGGGGAGGGAGTGAGGGAGGGGGGTTGGAGGAGGAGGAAGGAATTGGGGGTGGAGGGGGAGGGAGTGAGGAGGGGTTGGAGGGAGGAAAGATTGAGGGGAAGGGGTTGGAAGGAGGAGGGGAGGGGGAATAGGGAATAAATACGAGGCGGTGGAAAATGTACTTTGTGATGTATTGCTGCTTTCTGTGTTAGCTAGTGGGGTAGGGAGGCGGGGGGAGGGAGGGGTCGGAGAGCAAGAAGAAGGGAGGGAGGGAAAAGAGGTGGAGGAGAGGAAGAGAAGGAAAGGAGGGAGTAGAGAGGGAGGGAGCGAAGGAGAGGAAGGGAGGCAAGGAAAGGAGGAAGAGAGGAAGTAGGGAGGGAAGGGGGATGGAGAGGGAGGGAGGAGAGGAAACAGGGAGAAAAAAATGAGAGATAAGGCACGAAAAAGATAGAGAGGGAATGGATAAAAAAAGAGAAACCTGAATAAAGAAAGACACTCGCAAGAAAAGTGAGAGAGACAAAAAAGAAAACAGAAAAAAAGTAAAATAGAAACAAAAATAAGACACGTAGATTAACACAACTATTTATGTATTATTCGTGTCTCTTTCTCATCCACGTCTTTTATACAAACAAGCAGTCTTCTCGGTCTTCTCGGAATGAGGAAAGGGGGAGGAGGAAGAGGGAAGGAGAAGGGGGAAGAGAGGAAGAAAAAAAAAAAGATAAGAAAAAAAGATTTCAAAGATTCGCAAAAGATCTTTTGTATTGGAGGGAGGGGAGGAGGAGGAAGAGGAAGAGGAGGAGGAGGAGGAGGAGGAGCAGCAGCAGCAGCAGCAGGAGGGAGGAGGCAGCAGCAGCAGCTTAAGGGAGGGAGGGAAGAAGGGAGGGGAAGGAGAAGGAGGCGGAAGAAGAGGAGGAGGAGGAGGAGGAGGAGGAAGTGGAGGAGAGGAAGGAGGAGGAAGCAGGAGGGGCTAGAAGACGGAAGAAGAAGAGGAAAAAGAAAAAGAAGAACAAGAAGTAGGAGAAGGACAAGGATTGGAGGAAGAAGAAGAGGAAGGAGAGGAGGAAGAGGAAGGGGAGGAGAAACAGGAAGGGGAGGAGGAAAATGAAGGGGAGGAGGAGAAAAAGGAGGAGTAGGAGTAGGAGTAGGAGAGGAATTGGAAGAAGATGAGGAGAAGGAAGAAAAAAAGAGGAGGAGGAGGAGAAAGAACAAGAAGAAGAGGAAGAGGAAGGAGGAAGAGAAGCAGAAGGAGGAGAAAGAAAAGAAGGAGAAGAAGGAGGAGTAGAAAGAATAGGAGGAGGAGGAGAAGA
>NC_091572.1:30668733-30673733 GCF_042767895.1 Penaeus vannamei | reverse complement strand
TACATGCAAACAAAGAAACATACTCATACTCGCACATAATCACGATATCAGCGAAAAGAGATGGAAAGAGAAGTGTAAAAAAGCAGCGAAGAGATGAAGTATGAAACCGAAAAGGAGGGATTGAAAAGCCTGGACAAAGCGAAGGAGAGAAAGTGGAAGAGGAAGAACGAGAGCGAGAACGGGAGGGGACGAAGGGAGAGCGAGAACGGGAGAGGAAGAACAAGAGCCGGAACGGGAGATGACGAAGGCAGAGCATGAACGGGAGAGGAAGAACGAGAGCGAGAACGGGAGAGGAAGGACGAGAGCGAGAACGGGAGAGGAAGAACGAGAGCGAGAACGGGAGAGGACGAAGGGAGAACGAGAACGAGAGAGAGAGAGAGAGAGAAGGACCGACCCCCCCCCCCTCCGCACTCAGCCTCCTCCCGGGCCGAAAAGAACGTGGGAACGGAGATATGAACGCTCGAGCGGCTCACAAAAGATTCACATTCGACAAAATCTAAACTTTAAAGCCACTCGCAGCAAGTTGAGACGCTGAGAATGTCCCGCTGGCCGCCTTTCCATCGACGACCCATTGTCAACGCAATATTTGCAATTACCCTGGCGCTGGCAGGAGGGGTGGGGCGGAGGGGTATGGGGGGGCGGTGAGGGTAGGAGAGGGAGCAGGGGCTAGGAGAGGGAGCAAGGGGTAGGAGGGGGGGGCAGGGGCTAGGAGGAGAGAGGAAGGGAGTGGGTAGGGAAAGGGATGAGTGGGTAGGAGAGGGAGCAGGAGGGGGTAGGAGAGGGAGGAGGGGGTAGGAGAGGGAGGAGGGGAGGGAGAGGGAGCAGGAGGCTAGGAGATGGAGCAGGGGGTAGGAGGAGGGAGCAGGGCAGTAGGAGGGGAGCAGGGGGTAGTGGGAGGGGCCAGGGGGTGAGGAGGAGGAAGGGAGGAGCAAGGGGCTAGGAGAGGGAGTAGAGGCCAGGGGTAGGAGGAGGAGAGGAGAGGGGTAGGAGAGGGAGGAGGGGGTAGGAGAGGGAGGCAGAGGGGGTAGGAGGAGGAGCAGGGGGTAGGAGAGGGAGGAGGGGCTAGGAGGGAGGGGAGCAGGGGGTAGTGAGGGGGGCAGGGGCTAGGAGTGGAGGAAGGGGAGTAGGAGAGGGAGGAAGGGGGTAGGAGAGGGAGGCAGGGGATAGGAGAGGAGGGGAGTAAGAGAGGGAGCAGGGGCTAGGAGACGAGATGGGAGTGGTTAGTTGACGGGGTGGGAGGGAAGGAGTGGGTTGAAGGGGATTGAAGGAAGAGGTGACAGGGGGAGGAGAGAGGGCTTTGGAGGGTAATAAGAGGTGTATGAGAAGTGTAGTTAAGGGGAGGGAGGGGAAGGGGGTTGAAGGAATTAGGGTGGGGGGATGGTAGGGATTGAGGCAGTGCAGGAGAAGGGTTATGGAAGCGGAGAGTGTGGGTAAGGGATGGGAATGGAGTAAGGAGGGGCTTTGAGAAGGTAGGAAGTAGGGGGGGGAGGCTAGCAATTTATGGTAGGGGTGAAGGCAGAGAAGGGAGAGGTACAGGATTCTGACTGGGGGGAAGCTAGAGAAAGAGTGGCTGCAGGGGGTGGGGAGGGGATTGGGTCCCAGGAATTAGAAATGGCTGGGGGGAGACATTATGTACCGCAGTATTATGCGCATTAAGTTAAGACTATCATTATGCTATTCTTTCGATATAATTATCTGAATATTATGGATTTGCTGTAATCATAATGTTACCTATTGCCGCTATTTACTCCATCAGTATCATTATTATTATTATTATCATTATTGTTATTATCATTATTATTAACATTACTATTATTTTCATTATTATTATTGTTATTATTATTGTTATTATCATTATTATTATTGTTACTATTATTACTATTATTATTATTATTATTATTATTATTACTATTATCATTATCATAATTACTATTATCATTTCAGTACAATTATTTTTCATTGTTACTGTTATTGTTGTTGTTATTATGAATATTACGAACATTATCATAATCATAATCATTTTCTTAGTCACTGTTATTATTATTATTATTATTATTATTATTATTATTATTATTATTACATTATTGTTAATACAATTATTGATTATAGTATTATTACGTGTGTATCATTATTTAATCGGTATTATTACTGTGCCTCATTATCATAATCTTTTAATCATTGTTATTATTATAATTGTTAATTATTATTACTTCACATTATTATCATTATTTGTTATTAATTAATTAAGTCATTATAATTGTTAATTAATTTGTTATTAATTATTATTTGTTGACTTATAATTTAATTATTAATTGTATTCATTATTATTATTATTCATTATTATTTGCAGTCATTGTTAATTATTATTAGTGGTAGTAGTCATTCGTTGTGATGTCATTTATGTTTAATAGTAGTAGTAATTCTTCCTCTAGTTACATTAATGATTATAATTCTTCATTATTATCGTTATGATGGTGTTTAAATTATATTGCTAATTATTAAATTAATTTAACTAGTATTATTATTATGATAATTGTTGTTAATTATTCAATTATTAATCGTTATTATTAATATTAATTCATTTTTATTATTATCATCGTTATTAATTAATAGATTTATTATTAATATTTTAAATTACAATTTAAATTATTATCATTAAACTTATAAAATTATCGTTCAATTTATTATCATTATTATATTATTATAGATTGTACTGTTGTTGATGAGGGTAATTTTAATCACTATAAATAAATTAATAATTATAAATAATATAATCATTGCTGCTCTTCATATCATTCTTTTATTAATAAATCATAATTCCATCTAGTTTTTTCTTTTTAAATCATAACCTACGCATTTATTAATAATAGTGGCCTCATTAATTTTTATAGTTTTTAAATTATGAATCATTATTTAATTCATTTTATTGTACATTTATTATACACTGATTCTAAAAGTAAGGATGATAACCTTCTTACTACTGGTATTAAACAATTAATTGCAACTTTAAATTAAATAGTAAATTGTTATTAACGAAATAAATCATAATTTACATATTTTCGTCATAACCATTATTACTGTTGTTTGTAATTTCATTTTGTTTATTACAATAACTTCTCTCACTATTGTTGTCAAAATCAGTCAAAATTACAGTGGTATTGGCAGCGGCCTTGATCTTATTGGTACTTCTGTTTTCATTGCAATAGCGATTTGTCATGCATATATGAATGCCTTTGCATTTATTCATGTTTGCAAAATGAATATTCCATTTCTGCACTACCTTGTTTACGACCAAGAGTTTTGTACTTTACAGGTGCAAATCAAAAGAGAGAGAGATGGAGAGGGAAAGGCAAAGGGAAAGGGAAAGGGAAAGGGAAAGGGAAAGGGAAAGGGAAAGGGAAAGGGAAGGAAAGAGAGAGAGGGAGAGGGAAGAAGAGAGAGAGAGAGAGAGAGAGAGAGAGAGAGAAGAGAGAGAGAGGGGGAGGGAGGGAGAGGAAGACACAAAGAGAAGGAAAGAGAGAGAGAGAGAGAGAGAGAGAGAGTCAGAGTCTAAAAACAAAGAAATGATAAAACGGGGAAATGATGAAATCAAAGGAAAATGATTACACAGAAGTTAAGGCAACACCAATCATTATACTGATCATGATAGAATTCATAAACATTTCATCTGCAGAAGAAAATGAAGGTGTCGATGATTACAATGGTTATCACAATGCTGAAAATTACAATGGTATCTTTATCATCTTTACTGATAACAGTAATGATAAAAATGACAATGACGAATTAGAATCAAAGAAGAAATAAAATAAAACTAAAGATTCGGATAAAAAAGAAATGAAAACTCCACCTTCCGCAGACGGCACAGGCCTGCCTCAACCGCCAGCAAAAGAGGAGGAAGCCGGGGTCTTGCCAAAGATCAAAGCCACACAAGGCAAAGGTTAAAACGGGGTTGAGATAGCAAGGTTTAAGATTTAGAAATTCAAGGGCGTGTCTGTATGCCTTGACAGCTCGGAGGAAAAAGAAAGTGTAAGCTGTGCTAGGTCAAGGCGAAACGAGGTCAGGACAAGATAGGGTCGAGACAAAACGAAGAATTGTGGAAGGAAATATTTGTCTTTGGTTTTCTTGGGTTTTCTTTGGGTTTCGATTTGCTGAGGTCGAGGAGAACGATGAGGTTGCGTCATCAGTTGTCTCGAGGCGCTGGTAGCCACGGGAATTCGGAATGTCTTGATGTCTTTATTTATTTATCTTTATTCCTTTATCTATTTATGTGTCAACTAACTGATTTATCTATTCATTCGTTCGTTGTTTATCTATTAATATATTTATTTTCAATAAGGGTATTCTGTTCAACGAGGTGTCAGAACTTTTACTATTCATTTATATTATTGAAATGTTATCATTGATGTTATTATTGGTATTGATATAATCATCCCAATGAACACCATCATTATCAACGTTGGTAATATTTATGGGGCGGGAGCGCTATAAATACTTTATACCTAGATGTGTTTTTTTAATGTTTATATGCATGATTCCTGTAGGTATACTTTCCTGTTGATGCTGCAGTGCAAATCATAGATATCTTGCCTCCGAAAACAAAAATAAAAACAAAAAGATAAGATTTTAAAAAATGAATATCAAAACCCACAGAACTCAAGCCTTTTTAACATTTTGGACACAAATACCCACAACACACACTGGACCACACACAAGCATACACAAAAACACACACAAACCTCGAGAACAACCACTGACCCACATACGACCCATACTAAACCTTCCTTCCCTCCCTCTCTCTCCCCCAGACGCCCATCCCGCCCCACGTCGTCTACTGGAAACACAACGACCGCCTCCTCAACTACGACACGGAGCGCGGGGGCGTGAGTGTGACCATCGAACACGGCGCCAAGACATCGTCCCGCCTCGTCATCTCCGGAGCCACCACGAAGGACGAGGGGAACTACACGTGCGAGGCCCCCAAGACGCTGCCTGCCTACGTC
>NC_091572.1:30656233-30661233 GCF_042767895.1 Penaeus vannamei | reverse complement strand
GCTAAACCCGTACACACGGACACGCACACAGCCACATAAAAGGACACGTTTTGAAGTAGGAGCTTATATTCACACACGCACACACACAAACTTGCACAGTAATACGACGCATAAATATACATACATAAGCACGCGCACACACATACTCACACACACACACACACGCAAACACACACATACAAGCGGTTCCACCACCCCCCACTCCCCACAAACATCCAGAAAAAACTCGTTTTACGAACTTAAAACCATTAAGTTTCCCTTTTTGAGTTAATGGCCGTCGTATGTATTCATCCCAGCGCCTCGAAGAAGTACTTTATTCCATGCAAAGTTACTCACGAGTTTGCACGTGCATTACGCGAAAGAAAATGGACCTTTCCAGAGGAATATTCTAGAACGTGGTGATAAAGCGAGAGCAATTTTATTCCAGCAATCCTGTTTTTTTTTCTCCCTCTGTCTCCATCTCTGGGTCTGGTTTTGTGTCTGTCTGCCTATTTGCCTGTCTGTGTCTGTCAGTCTGTCTCTGCCTCTGTCTCTGTCTGTCTGTATTCCTCTCTCTCTCACTCTCTCTATCTATCTATCTCTCCCTCTCTCTCTTTTTCTCCCTCTCCTCCTCCCAACCTCTCTCTCTCTCTCTGTCCCCCCCTACCCCCCCCCCTCTCTCTCTCTCTCTCTCTCTCTCTCTCTCTCTCTCTCTCTCTCTCTTTCTCGCTTTCTCTCTCTCTCTCTCTCTCTCTCTCTCTCTCTTTCTCTCTCTCTCTCTCTCTATCTCTCTCTCTCTCTCTCTCTCTCCTCCTCTCTCTCTCTGTCTCTCTCCTCCTCTCTCTCTTTCATCCCCCCCCAACACTCTCGCACACACTCTTTTTTGGTGTGGGTATTTTTTGACAGTTTTGGGATGTGATGAGAGCTCTCATATTCAGTTCTCATATTCCCGTTGTCCATTTACTGTCACCACAGACACAAAAAGTTCTTAAAAAATGAAAAAGTAATATCGGGCAAAGACATTTTTTACAGAAACAAATTCCACCTCATTTTCCTACGCATCTGTTCATGGTCTTTTCGGTGTATTACTTCAAGCGATGGAATTTATGTTTGGATATAAAAAAGGATGTTCAGTAGTATGAATCGCACATACACGCATACAAATACACGCTTACGTAAGTATTCAGATATGCGGTAACGTTCTTGCACAAATATAAGAATAATGTGCGTGTGTATATAAACATGCATACATACATACATATGTGTATATGTATATATATGTGTGTGTGTGTGTGATTAAAATATATACATATAAACTTTAATAACCTCATGCCAATATTCAGACACTCATACAAATATTCACACAAAAATATTCATACATACTGATGCCACCATATCATCATTCAGAATCATACACTTACACATGCACACATATATACACACATGGATATTTACACCCACTGAACACACACACAAACACACACACACACTTATCTCAATTCCTCTTCTCTTCTCTTACTATTACTTCCTTTTATTCTATTTTAAGTTTCCTTTTATCTTTTATTTTCTTATTTTCTGTAAGTGGCCTCCCATGCCCACTTAAGTGAGCGCAGGAACGAGACCTTAAGAGTAAAGATCACAAGGTCCAGTTTTGTAAGCGATCGATATTGGTGCAGTGTGCCGCAGATGTGTCATACTCACTTCACCTGCTGTTCATTTCCGTGCATTTTCGTTCATTTTCGCTCTTCCCTGGCTACGAAAGGGTTAGGAGAACGGCAAAAAAATGTTCTTTTTTATTGGTGAGACCAAGTGACGTGGGAAAGAAAGATTAGGGGGAAGTGTGTGTGTGTGTGTGTGTGTGTGTGTGTTGGGGTGGAGGGGAAGGAGAGAGACAGATGGAGATGGGAAGAGAAAGGCAGAGATAGATAGAGAGAGAAAACGAAAGAAAGAAAGCGAGAAAAGGAAATAAATTAAGAAAAACATAAAGAGCGAGAACGAAAAGAAAATTGAGATTCAAGGTTGAGTTTGAACGCCTGAGGCCCTACTGTGACCACTGTTTGCCTTGGTGTTTTCGTACAAGGTTATTGGGAAACCAGGTCACGACAATTTTTTTTCTCTTTTTAGGGGGGTCATAGGAGGGGGGGGGAGGGGCTAGAGAGATTGGCAGGGGTTCCAGGTGCAGGGGTTGGCGGGGAAGGGTGGGGAAGTTGAGAGAAGGGTCACCCTGCATGGCACAGCATGTAGAACAATACTTCTCAATTTACAAGGAGTGTGTTTCGTTGTAATAAATATCTGTGCGCATGTCATTTAGTCTGTTAAACTACAAATATACGCAGCCGACCACCCACACGCACAGCATTCCGACGCCCACAACATACTTACACATGCGTATTCCCCTTACACCTAGTGATACTCATAAGGACACTCAAGAGTTATTCAGATTTCCCCTCCCCTCCACCACCACACGTGTAGTTCTCCGAACTCCTCACCACATGCCTCGCTATCCTCTTCTTTTCTCCCCAGCCCTCATATCCACATATCCCTGAATACCCCAACTCCCCCACATAACCCTCCCTCCTCTTACTCCTCCCCACGTAACGCTTTCTCTTAATCCTCCCCACATACTCCCTCCTCTTACTCCTCCCCACATAACCCTCTCTCTTCCTCCCCCCCCACATATCCCTCCCTCCCCAACTCCTCTTACATACCCCTCCCCCCCCCAATTTCCCCCAACCCCATTTACCTCCCCCTCCTAAAGAGATATTCACACTCCCCACCGCAAAATAGAAAGGAGGAAGTGACTTTATGGAGAGAGAGAGAGAGAGAGAGAGAGGGAGGGAGAGAGAGAGAGAGAGAGAGAGAGAGAGAGAGAGAGAGAGAGAGAGAGAGAGAGAGAGAGAGAGATAGATAGATAGATAGATAGATAGATAGATAGATAGACTGCAATAGAGTAAAAGAGAGAGAGAGAGAGAGAGAGAGAGGGAGGGAGGGAGAGAGAAAGAGAGAGAGATGGACTGCAAATGAGTAAAAGAGAAAAAAATACATATTTTTTTCTACTTTAACAAGGAGAGGACGAAGGGTAGAGGGAACTAGTTTAATTTGGCAAAATAAGAATGTCATTTGAAATAGGGATGAAACGTGTTAGAAAGAAAAAGGGGAAGAGGTAAAAGAGGAGGAGAGGGAGGTGGAGAAGGAGAAGAAAAAGAAGAAGAACGAAGAGGAGATTTAAATGAATAATAATAATAATAATAAGAAGAAGAGGAATAAGTAGGAGGAGTAGGAGGAAGAGGAGGAGATTTAGAAGAAGAAGGAGAAAAGAAGAAAGAAAACTGAAGAGTATATAAAAAGGGGAAGAAAAAGAAAGAAAAACAAAAAGGAAAAACAAGAAAAGGACCTAGAAGCAAAAGAGAGATGAAAATGAAAGAAGGAAAATGATGATAAAAAAGAAGAAAAAGTAGTAACAAGGGGACGAATGCAGATAATCACACACACACACACACACACACACACACACACACACACACACACACACACACACACACACACACACACACACACACACACACACACACACACACACACACACACACACACAAAAAAGGAGAAAGAAAAAAAAAAGCAAAAGAGGGAGGAATAATAAAGAGAAGTAGCATAACTTTGCATAATAAAAATGTCGATTGAAATAAGGGAGAGAAGTCAGAAAGAAAAGGGGAAGAGGAGGGGAGGGGGAGAAGGAGAAGGAAAAGGCAAGGAAAGAGAGAAGGGGCAGGAAATGGGTGATAATCATGGGGAGGAGCGAGAAGAAGAAGAAGGAGATAAAGAGGGTGGTAAAGATAAAGAAAATAAAAATAAAGAGAGGAAGAGGAGGAGAAGAAGCAAAAGAAAATATAAGAAATAAGAGATTGAAAAAAATCTAAAAATGGCGTAAACAAGGGAAAGACCATTAAAAAATCGGATAAAAA
The DNA here is from genome assembly GCF_042767895.1 of Penaeus vannamei. Classification (NCBI taxonomy): domain Eukaryota; kingdom Metazoa; phylum Arthropoda; class Malacostraca; order Decapoda; family Penaeidae; genus Penaeus; species Penaeus vannamei. The sequence goes on along the minus strand of NC_091572.1, from coordinate 30,657,292 downwards.
GGTGTTAAAAAAATGGAGATAATGGAAATCGAGAAGGCGAGAATGGGAAGGAGCAGGAGATAAATAAAAGTAATGACAATTGGATGAATAACTAGAATAAGAAGAAGAGGTATAAAGAGGAGATGATGAAGTAGAGAATCAGGAATTAGCAGTATTAGTAATAGTAGTATTTGCAGCAGCAGTAGTAGTAGAATTAGTAGTGATTAAGAAATAATAATGTTAATAGTAAGAATGAAAATTATAATGATGATAATGATAATTATCATAATAACAATAGTGATAATGATGGTTACGATGATGATAACAATAATATTCATGATAATGATAATAATGATGATGATGATGAGACTTATGTTAATGATAATAATATTGATAATGATAAGGATACTAATAATGATAATAAGAAATAAGACAATGATGATAATAACAAGAAGATTACTAATACTAATAAAAAAAAAAAATAATAATGATAATAATAATAACGATAATTTTAACGATTATCATGATAGTTATAATGGTATTTATATGATTATATGGTGATGATGATGATAATGATAATGAAAATTACAAAAACGAGGATAATGATAATATACATAATGATCATAATAGCAGTAATGATAACAATGACTATGATGCTACTACCAATACTCATTATGAATGAACAAATAAAAAAAAACTACGATTATGAAAGAAACAAGAATAGACCGATGATAGAGCGAATGGAAGAGGTGGACGAAAGAGGAAGAAGCAAGCCTGGCAAAAAATCCTTAAGAAAAGATACCAATCTTAAAGGACAAAGACATTCTTCTCCAAAGGTTTCAGTCATGAAGAAGGACCTTATTCCTGTGCATGACCTTTTTTCCTGTACCTGCTTCTTCTCGTGTCCTCACTCATTGTTCCTTCCTTCGTCTATTTATTCCGAAGGTTGCCTGTTGATACATGCCCTTTTCTGCGTGTTTGTGTGTGTGTGTTTGTGTGTGTGTTTGTGTGTGTGTGTGTTTGTGTGTGTGTGTGTGTGTGTGTTTGTGTGTGTGTTTGTGTGTGTGTGTGTGTGTGTGT
>NC_091572.1:30636233-30648733 GCF_042767895.1 Penaeus vannamei | reverse complement strand
ACACACACACACACACACACACACACACACACACACACACACACACACACACACACACATATATATGCATACATATGTGCCTGCGTGTTGACACATTCATTAGCACAAAGCACACATCCATACTCGCTCGCCCACTCAATCAAACCATAACATGAATAGAAGTATCTCACGGGAGAAACAAGTCCAAATTTCCGCACTGAACACAGATCATTGGACATAACTATCGGAAAAACACAGGAAATGTAAAAGAAAAAAAAGAAAAAATCATGCATATCATTATAGAACTATTAGCCAAGATAATGGAAATCCTAATGATTATTATATAGATAACAATAATGACAAAAATAACGGTAGTAATGATAAGATAACAGATAAAAATATTCGTAATAATAGTCATGATAATTAAGATATCAACAATAATGATCCCCTTATGCGGCTGATAAGAATAATAAAGATAATAAAAGTCCATATGGTAATAAAAAGATTAAAAAGGATAATAATAATAATAATCGCCATACCAATAATAATGAACGATAAATAACATATATCCATAGCATCCGCAACTAAAGAACTGAAAATTAAAGAAAAAGCATAGAAAAATCCATAGACAAAAATTACCGCTCTGTAAGGCCACTTTTGTGCGCGAAGTGCACTGCCGTGTACAAGGGGCTGTTTTATCCCTCTTTAAAAGCTTTACGACTCCTATTTCAACGTTTAATACCTATATCTCTCCAAGCCAGAAGCGATAATAAAAAAATGATACACTTTATGAAGCCACAAAGCTAGCGTTCAGGGGGAGGGGGGAGGTAGGGGAAAAGGATGGGGGTGAGAGGGAGGATTAAGGCGAAGGTAGAGGGAGGAAGTATAGGGAGAGGTAAGGGAGGGGGTATTGTTAAGGGGAAATTGGGGTAAGGAAGGGGTAAAGGGGAAGCTAGGGCGGGAGTAGAGGGGAAATAGGGAGGGGGGGGAGGGAACAGGGAAGCTAGTGGTAGGGATAAAAGGGAAATTAGGGGATTTCGCTGGAAGAACGTATCTAAAACTGTAAAATGTGTTTGTGTGGCGGGCCGTGAGTTCCTTGAGGCGCTCTGTTTTTTAGTGTGTGAATATTTTTGTCGTGTGAGTTAAGCTTGAGCTATGGGGCGTGTCTTATTATCTTTATTATTATTATCTTATACATCAACTACTTATACTACTATTGTTGTCGATATCAAATTAATATTTTGTCCTTCTAAATATTACCATTATTGTTATCATGTCTATTAAGTCCTCCCTCCTCTTCCTGCTACTCAGTCGTCATTATCATCGTCATCACCATCACCATCACCATCATCATCATCATCATCACCATCACCTTCATCTTCATTATCATTATCATTATCATTAATATCCTCATCCGCATCCTCATAATCATTACTTTCATTATTATCATCCCTACCATACCTTAGAGATTGTTCCACTAGACACCTATACTGTGGATATATACATAAATAATACCTACACTATAAATCCCGCATATCTAATCATTCTCTCTTTCTGTCTGCTGTAATTGCAGGAGACTTGACAGCTGCTATTCTACGAAGAACCTCTGGATCTGCAGGGGTCGTGGCTCTGCAAGGATGGCTGTGGATTGGTATTCCAGCTCTCACTTTACTGTGGAGGGAAACTCTGGAGTTCTGTCAGCTGTTATAGTTCGTTTATGTTTGACTTCTTTTCTTCTTTGTCATCTACATCAACTTTATGAAGATTGATTTTTCAAACTCTAATTCATGAAAAGGTCAAGCCATTTGCCGAGTGCGCAGTTGTGTGATTTTCCCGACGAGGTTTTTAAACGACTCATTACAAGGTAGTTGTGTGAAGTATGGACTGCCAAGACGTCCCTTTAAGACACTTCAAAATATGCCCTTAATACAGTTCGTGTGGTCCAGCTGTCCAGGAAATGAATGGCATTTATATATAAAATAAAAATAATAAAAATAAGTGCAACATGTGCAAAATAGTTTTGTTACAAGGAAAGTAATGAGTAGAAAAAGTACTAAAATTATTCTAAAGGATAACGATTTACCAAGATACAGAGAGAGAGAGAGAGAGAGAGAGAGAGAGAGAGACAGAGAGAGAGAGAGAGAGAGAGAGAGAGAGAGAGAGAGAGAGAGAGAGAGAGAGAGAGAGAGAGAGAGAGAGAGAGAAGACGCATTTTGATAAGGAATTCTTCAGATTTGATACTTAAACATTGATATGTGTAAGAAAGCGATCTTTTGAATATCTCAAATTCATAAACACATACGAATTTTTTGTGAAATCTACCGCCACACCCAACAATACACTCCACTTGCATCAAGCGGAATGTGTTGTATACTCTGGATATACACAGGAACGTTTTAAGGTAACATTTCCTGGTATGAAACAGTAAAGAAAGTATTGGATAAATACTGTGCTGCATCGGCTAAATGTTTGCTTGATTAATACAAGGGGTTTACGGAGTCCAAACCATTTTGTAAGACTGATATACTAAGAAAGACATCCATAAAGCTCTCCTTGAGACTTGTTTTATACGCACATACATCAGTAATACATCATAACTTTTTTTCTGAACAATATCAATGTGTATGTATTGCACATCGATAATAAGTTCTGACTGACTGTACAGACCTACTGCATCTTTGGCTCAGTGATTTCATTATTACCACAATTTAGTTCGTAGGCCAGAGATTTTATACATGTATGAATATAAACCAAAGAGGAACCTCCTGTTAATTTATGTCTATATACGGAGATGTGTAAGGTTCATAATCCATGATGTTATGACATGTTTTACGTGAATGTTTACGTCACGGTAGGAGAAGTGCACACACACCTCCGGCTGAGTGCGGCCCTGCTGTTCCCCTCGTGTGCACAATCTCTCAACCTCCTCTTTTTTGACTATTGAGACGAAGGCAAGGGAATTTTACATCTCCTTCGAAACGATTTTTGTCCTAAAAAATAAAAGTAAAATCCGAGTCATTATAGATTACTTGAAAACTAAGCATTTCAAGTACACACAGGGTAAAGGGTTTATACAGTGAACATTTCAGGAGAAACGTTGCACATTTGCAACTTCAGACCTTCCTTCGTTACAATTTGTCACAATGTACAGCTATTGTTTTCCTTCTTCTAAACAATTGTGTCATCAGTCTATATTTGCTGCTCCCGTCTGGTGATACGATGAAAAAGGTTCAGAATAAAATCCCTTTTGATTTGAAATTTCTTTCCTCCGATACAGTGTATTCTATATAGGAAAAATCTGTTATGTAAATATTTTTATATACCTGCTAAATTGTATTATACGTTACTTGTAATCATCAACAACCTGCCATCATGTGTTTTTGTATATATTTTATGTGATGGAAGGGAGTTTACAAGATCTATCAGTGAATTGTAGAAACAAAAATGAAAGTGAAAGATACTCGCAAGATAGAGGATAACGAGCCATTCCGAACAAACGTTCACTGAATAATATGTATTGGATTAACTCAAGTTAATTGGAATATGGTGTACTGTCAGTTGTGTAACTGTAACATATCACAGAGGCATTACAAAAAAAAAAAAAAATGATTTTAAAGAAAAAGTAAAAATGATGATAATGAAGAAGTCTGATACTCAATGCCATCTTTCCAACATACAAATCTTAGATGCTGTGCTCAAATATTAAGACTTATGATTTAATTATATATATGTAGTGTGTGTGTATATGAATGATATGTTTTGTAGCTACTTATTCTTTCCCTCTTACCTGTCCAATATTACTTCATGGAAAACATTGTAAAGGAAGTGAGAATGAAGAAGCAAATGTCATTCTTTTAATTCATCCACTTTTGGAATATTAAAAAAAGGATCTCAAGGTCCTAATCAAATTTCCTCACTATTACTATTTTATTTTATCTCTCTCTCTCTCTCTCTTTCCCTCCCTCCCTCCCTCCCCTCTATTCTCTATCTCTTTTCCTTTTATCACTTCCTCTCTCCCTTTCTCTGTCTCTCTCTCCTATTTCTGCTTTCCTTTCTCCTCCTTCTCTCCCCATTCCTCTCTCCCTTATCTTTTCCTTCCTCCTCTTCCTTCCTCTCCCTTCAAAGAGATCCGGGAGGCGAAGCAATGCCTCTGAATTAGGACTTTGAGCCGTACATATCTCTTAATGAGTTTCACGTGATGACATCTGTTTCGTCAGAGGTCGGTTAGAGAGTGCAATAAAGGAAGCTTAATGATGGTAGTCATTACGATAAAGAGTAGGATGATAATATTTCTTTTGTGTGATTGGCTGGGTATTCGTGTGTCCGTGGTCAGGATCCAACCACCGATATTGTGGATATCTCAAGCTATTTATATATATACATATACAAAAAAGAAATAACAAAAAATAATAATGTAAAAAAAACATACAAAAAAATTGATGTAAACTATATTTTTCCTACTCTTGATGGGGGCAGCAGATCAGTTTATTGTACATTTTCATGGGAAGTTTTTGTACGCCTAAACTGTGATAATCAAATTATATAATATAGACCGCAGTCTAATGTGTAAAAGAAAAAAAGAAATATTAGCTCAGGATTGATATCAATGTATGGTGAAAATCTTGCAGTTTTATATCTTACTATGATAAAGTGAGACCTACTTGTCACGAACACCCTAAGGAAAGGTTAAGAAATGAAAAAAAAAGTGAGAAACAAATATATATAATATATATATAAACTCTCGATAGAATCGAAAGGTAAGAGAAAATATAAGAACGAAACTAATAAACTAATACTATATGTTTTGTCAAAGTGTTGTTTTAACAAAACTGCATTATATGACCTTTAGAATTACAAAAGAAAGGTTGTGGAAATATGAAAACTCGCAAGACATTTCAAGTTCTTCTATTCGTTTGTGTTATGTTTTCCATCAAGTGTCCATTGTTCACCAAATAAGTGTTAAACATTCTTTCATTCGCAAAAGAAACTAATAAATATATAAATAAAATACCCACGGTGTAAAGATGAAAGAAAGACACCCAGAGGTAATCAAGAAAAAAATGATCGCCTCAGGTATAACGAGTGAAGCAACAAGTTCATTGTGCTAAGATCCCAGGTTTCGAAAATATGTTATTTACCAAACGACTATAAATAGAGAATCTTTAGTGACAGAAATTATTAAGGAAAGAAAATGAAAGAACGAGGTAAAGACGAAAGCATATATGAACAAGCGGACAATTATTTATATATGGAAAGTATCAGGAAAAGAAAACGGATATGTAACACTTTCGGACAAGAATGAGAATGAGCTACTTGATATGATACAATCCACAGTGTGTCCCTTTCCGATCCTTTCATGAACACTGGCGTTAGATTGCCAAGAAAGTGTAACAGATATCATGACGAACGACGTGTGGAGCTTAAAGTGAAAGGAAAAAAAAAACTTTTATAAGGTTTAGGTTAGAGAGAAGGAGGTAAATAAAAGGAAGACTCCTAAAGACTAATGATGGAGGGATGAGACCGAAAACCCTTGCTATATGACTCGACAAGGTCAGAGTTCACTGTGAAACATGACCTCTGGCAGTCAGAAACATACCACTATGTGTAGTGTCTTTTGCAATAAAAAATAAAGTTATCGTTTGCCTTTTCATTAAACCTGAGACAAAAAAAAAAAAAGAAGAAAAATCTAAAGTATCAAAACAAGGCCTTTTACACTATAAACAAGGTCACTAATCTCGTTAGCCTGAAAAAACAAAACAAAGAAGGACGAATGAGGAAAAAAAAAAAAAATCGACAACCTTCCGGAGGGATATTACTTTGCAGAGAAAGTGCAAGGAGGCAATCTCTGTCCAGCTTAACAGAATTATTATTGGAAAAACTTTTAATAGAGATAAAAAGGAAGGACGGTCGCGAAATTTCTTGAAAATTGCTTTCTCCTTTCCACCTTAGCGAGAAGGAAAAATCTCATCCTTTGCAGTCATTACAGGAAGGAAAACGCAAGCAAAGTTTAAATTATGTTTTGCTTTCTTAACGCACTGTATTTGACACGAATTATATAAGACATGCATGAGCAACAATTCATTATAGATAATGTCTATTTCTCAATACGGCTGTGTTAAATCTACGGAAACATCGACCCACATTTAACAACATTTCTGATAATAAAACTTTAATAATAATAGAACTGACAACATATAATAATGATGACGATGTTAATAATACTGATAGTTAGGATCGTATTCATAGATTATGGAAATAAAAATAAGAAAACATTACAAGTAATGAAAATGACAATGAAAAATATTATTTTTGCTATTTGTATTACTATTATTATCTTCATCCTGAATTATTATTGTCGCTTTTATTCTTTCTAACTTTATCATAGTAATTATCATTATTAGTTATACCATTATTATTATCATTACTATTGTTATTATTTTCCTGATATCATTATTGTTATTAATATCAGTGATAACGACATCATGATAATAACAAAAGCAATTATATTAGTAATAATGATAATTATGATAATGGTGATACAGATAATAGTAATGATGATAACAATGATGACGGTAATAATAACAATGAGGATGAGAATAATAACTCTAATGTTAACAATAATAACATGACAATGATAATAAAGGTAATAATGACAACAATAACATAGCCAATAAAGACAATAACAACAATAATGATGCTAATATTGAGAATGATGATGTTTAATTTTAATGTCTATTATTGTTATTGTGATAATGGCAAAAGTGATATAAGTAATGATATTGATTGTAGTCTTGATGATAATTTTAGTTGATAAAAACTCAATAATGATACTAGTTAAGATGACATTCCTAAAAGTAACAGCAGTTATAGTAATACCATTAGTAGTAAACTGAAATAGTACTAGAATTTGATACACAAATCACGAATATTGAAATAAAAAATAATACAATAATGATAAATCGGTAAATATCATAGCTACTTGATAACAGTTATGATAATAAAGAGGCAAATAATTCATAACTGTAAGGATGGTATTCATATTGATAATAGTGAGGATAATAATGGTAATACTCATAAAAATAATATGTATACGGGTAATGATGTTAATAACTGTATGTTCTCTATAGATGAAGAAAGTAAAGATAATAGAGCAGGGAAACTAAAAATAAAATTGTAGACATTGTACTTTTTTCCTTTTTAATACCTAATCATCTATCAAAGTAAATATAAGGTCTCTGAGATCTGATATTACATCTAGGTACTCCTGTTGGTACCTTTATCATATTTTATATTACGACCCTACGCAATATATCCCAACTTCGACTAAATCGGAGCACTATATTAAGGTATGCAATAAACTTGAAATGTCAAATCACATTTTGTGCACGAATATAGCATCAACATCAGTATATTACCCTGAGTTTAATATAGGACAACCATTTGTGAAAAAAACATGCACTGTAAATCATATGTATCAACACATAGGCCTAATTAAAATTGAGAAATAAATATACCTTTATGTTATCTTTATATTTACCATGATATCACTCTTTTATAGTACTTTATTCCATGCTATAACCTACTATTAGTTACTCCATTTTTATAGTGAGTTACTAGGACTCCTAAGTTTATCGAGTCCATAAATTAACAAACCGGTAATGCTCTTAGTGAGGCATTGTCCACTAAAAAAATAACATTTTAGAGTTTATCTTTATTGGGGAAAACAAGATCATATGACTTATTGCCATTAAGGTTCTACATATCCTGATCATGTGATCTCACTTTAATTAACATTGCGAACTGCAGTCATGTGGCATTTAGAAATAAATTGGTTATTAAATAGTTGATACTATAGTTGCACCAAAGAGGCATATTATCCTGCCCAGTAATGATATCGGAATGAAGTCTTTTTATTAATCATTGCAAAGACCTCTTTCCAGAAATCATTACAGTTGTATTATATGGCATTTTCTAGTAAGAGAGGTATTACCCATGGTTGGTTCATTAATCTTAATGAAATGAAAGGCATATTTCAACCTGACCTTTGTCTCCTGTTTCAGCTCAAAAAAGAGAACATATACACTGTAAGCGTCCTTTGCAATAGTGTGTAACATAATCATTTTAGCCGGTGTAATATGGACTTTTTTCATCAGCACACTCGTTCACTAACACTGAAGAGTCATTTTCATAGACACTATTTTACATTTTGCGTCTTTATATAATAGAAAATTTTATTATTATCAATATTCTCCACCTCTCTTTCTTCGATGTTTCAATTTCTTCAGACTTGAAAAAACGCATGGAAATGAACAGTTGCTGTAGTAGAATCCAATTTGATTTACCACGAAGCACCTTTCATCCTTGGCAGCCTTTTGGCAATTTCACGTCTCATTAACAACAGGAACTCACAGTGTAGGAATCACCAATTATGCTTCGATCTTTTAAAGACTTTTTCCCTCGACCAACGGTTCATTGCAACACGCATTTTCGCCCCGAGACTACATTGCCTTTCTTTTTTTCGGAATAGCCTTATCCACATAAGACAATCAGTGTACGCTGGAGCTACACTAAAACGGGACAGAAGAAGAAAAAGATGAAACACAACGATTTTCTTTAACTCTTTCATGTTTGCATTATTGCAATAGTACAATGATGTGTATTTTATTTCCTAGACATGAAATAATAGTAATTCTAATAACAACCAAATGATACATAAGGGAAAATAAGACTTCAAGTTTAGGAAATTTGTACATCACCGTTATGTAATTTCCGTCACCTCAGAATGTCATGGGAAGCAAAACCAAGATCCATCTGTTACTTAGCCAACGCCTAAGAAGACTGGAACTAAACTGCCAGTTAGGACTTTTTTTCTTGAAGGAAACGTTCTTAATCGTCATGTCGTCACTTTTATAGGTTTATGCAAATCCTGGAAACTTCAAAATATCCTTTTATGAGGGGAAAAAGAAGTTAAGTGTAGGGAATCAGTATAAATTCACCTTGGATGGAGTTCAATCACCAAATCACCCCTTAAAAGAAAGGAATCCTAGTTGAAGAGGACATAAGAAATATAAAGTGAAATGAAAGGTAGGGAGAGGTAGGCCTATATCTTTGTGTAAAGAGAGAGGGTGCTGGGTTCTTTTAACGGGGTTTAGTAGGAATAGTAGCTGCAAACAGAGAGAGAGAGAGAGAGAGATCTGGATTCAGTAGTGGCTGTAAACACACACACATACACACAGAGAAAGAGAGAGAGAGAGAGAGAGAAGGTTTAACTGTTTTTGTAAAGATTTAATCAGTGACATAAACCATCCTCACTACCTCATTATCAAAATATGGATTATGAAATAATGAAAACGCTAATACAACTGTTAATATTCATACAACACAAATCCGATATTTAAAAGTTAAATACCATCCATATCAAATGCAATACAGACCTTTTAATTTTTAATGCATTTGTATGCAGTAGTATCATTATCAACATTTTTTCAACTCCTGCTATCACATCTAGTTTTCTTTTTTTTAATGAAAAAGGTTGCAATTTGAATTCAAATATTGGTATTCTTATTAGCCTCATTTCATCATATAAACAGGTCCTGCAGTGCCCAGAAGAATGGTATTATTGTTAGTGCAAAATAATATTATTAGGAGACTAGATGTGTGCTTACTGGATGTGTTAACATATATTTTTTTACCTTTATTTATTTTGCCTTCGTCTTTTATTCACTTATTGTTTTTAATACATGCAAGTTATTGATTAGATATATAGGCAGTGCTTCGCCAGATTAATTGGTTAGAGAGTTTTATTCATACGTTCTATTTATTGTATCTGTTGAATTTCGTTGGTGAAAAGTGCGTATGCGGTTATAATCAATAACGCAAACATAAACACACACACACACATACACACACTCAGACACACACACACGCATGCAAATAAAATTACTTCACACACACACACACACACACACACACACACACACACACACACACACACACACACACAAACACAAACACGTTTAATAAGGAAAAATTATCAGAAATTATAAAAAGAATTTCCAGAAGAAAACGCACACCCTGGCATCTCCAGTCTCAACAGCAGAACAAGACAGAGCTCTTAAGCACACAAAACCAGGAAAATCTTCAGGTAATGATGGCATACACCCAGAGGTGCTTCTCCATCCTGGGAAAAGACTAAATATTGTTTGACAGTGGCCTTACCAGATATTATGAACACAGGCAAATGCCCGGTAACCTAGAAAAGAGTAAAAGGTCATACCTATATTTAAACGGGGGGGGGGGGGGGGAATTCCAAATAACTATAGATCAATCTCGCTACTTTGCAGCATTTAATTTAATTCAATGACATTTGATGTAAGTCGATCGTCTACCAGTCAGTGTTCTAGATGCTTTTTTACTGGTATTTGTAGACTTTGGAATAGATTATCTTCAGAGATTGTAACTTCTTCGACTCTTGATAAGTTTAAAGGATCTGCTAACATGTTTTACTTACGTAATTAGCTGACTTTCTCTTTTTCATTCTTTCTTTGCTGTATCTTGCCCTGCACTGACACCTTTGGTGGTATAAATCTCGATTTTTTCAGTGTGGCTCATTATATAGCTTAATATGATAATAATAATAATAACAATAGCAATAATTTTCTTCCAATAATAGAACGCCCATATTCCATTTGAGCAGGTTGGTTTCAGAAAACAACGCAGTACTACAGAACAAGTCTTGGCCCTAATATCCTACCTAGAATAAGGAATTGAACACAGAAAGAAAACAGGCTCTATCTTCGTTGATCCCACAGCTGTATACGACATAATATGGAGAGAAGGACTCATGTATAAACTAGCCAACATCATTAAATGCAAGATGACTTACGCCTACTGTATACCATGACAGGCAAAAGATATATCATTGTTTTCCTAGAAGACAGCAAAAGCATCGTCTCTACTCATCACTACGCCATTCTGGCCCTATAAAGCTGTGCGCGCGGCCTAGCCTGCTATGGGTGTGACGAGTGTTATATATATGTGTGTGTGCGCGCGTGTGTGTGTGTGTCTGTGAGTATATATACATTTATATATGCATATATATCAGCTGATACGCTGAAGATTATATACATATGATTTTGCATTTCGGTGTATGTGTTAATGCCGGTTATATTGTTAAATGAATACTTAAGGTCTTTATTATTACTAATTCTATTATTATTATTATTATTATTATTACTATTTTTATTATCATTATTATTATTATTTCATATATCTTACCTTTTTCATAAAGGAAATATACGTAACTACTCACCATATAAAGTGGAAATTTATGGAGTTCCAAGAACAGAAATACTCTCGTTAGTGTATGAGAAACCCATATCTTAGGCGGTTTTATGGCACTTGACTTTGAAGTGGAATTCAAATTGCGTCGATAAAAAGAAAAATTGCGTGGAAGAATGGGGGCAGAGAGAAAGAGAGAGATAGAAAGAAAGAGATAGTTTGTGTGAGAGAGGAAAAGGCAGAGAGGGAGAGAGAGAGAGAGAGAGAGAGAGAGAGAGAGAGAGAGAGAGAGAGAGAGAGAGAGAAAGAAAGAAAGAAAGAAAGAAAGAAAGAAAGAAAGAAAGAAAGAAAGAAAGAAAGAAAGAATGAATGAGAGAGAGGGGAGGAGACACACACACACACGCACACACTCAAGAGAGAGAGAGAGATTTCCTGCTTTGTAAAGAGCAATTAATATACATAACATCCATTAACCCTCTTAAATGTCACGGTCGCGTTCAATATATATTGTTTTACTTTTTCATAAGGTAATCAATACATTACTGAATTTTTTCTTATATATGTATATTATTAAACATTGCGTTAGGATAACCACGTTGATGTTCAAATCCTTGCCTTGGTCTGCTTTTAGCCTAGAAAGAATGTACTTGTATGCATATATGCTGTTCTACATATGAATGTGCGTGTGTGTAGATGCGTGTATATGCTTATGCATTCTGCCTCATGCAAGGACGTAAGCTTCTGTATGTAAGTATTTCTCTGTCTATGTATACGCAATATGTATGTATACATACATATGCAAGTGTACATGCATGAATACGTAAATTTAAAATAGCATAACAGAGGAAAAAGGCCTACATATGTTAAAATCACTTTGGTCAGAACCCGCAGCCTCATATTCAACAGAAATAATGCTCGTCGAGTCATAGGGCTTACAAAGGAATACAGTCTCGCGAATTAGAATTCATGAATTTTATTATGGTTTCCCCTTGTGAAATATTTTCTATTTTGTAGGTAATCATTCATAATGAAGCCTTCGTTTATAAAGTGAAAAAAGGGAATGACTGTTAGGAAAATTATTAAACGTTTTCTGCATTTCTAATTGTTAATGATATATGGTAAGCTTCATTCTCAATCTATTTGCATGTAAATTGGTGTAAGGAATCTTTTCCTTAGGTACAATTGGTTCATGAAAATTTTGCATTTCACCCTTATCAGCATCGCGATGGTAATGATGATGA
>NC_091572.1:30618733-30621233 GCF_042767895.1 Penaeus vannamei | reverse complement strand
TTAAAAGATTTTTAGAGAAATGTCTTTAAAAAAGAAACCACTTTTTATCTTAACTGACGATTTGTCAAAATTTAATGCTAAGTTAGACAGAAGATTAGAACAAATAATAAATGAACCTACACGAATCACAAAAACTCTTCTCTTTTAGACGTTATAATAACTAATAGATCAGACATAATTCTCCATTCCGATGTCAGCCCGTGTTTTGCATAGGTGCATGCATGAACTATGACGTTAAATGAATAAATAAGAAAGAAAGAAAAAAAAACATATATATATATATATATATATATATATATATATATATATATATATATATATATATATATATATATAATAACTACCGGAAGCAAAAATCTTTTCACGACTTCAAGCTCAATGACACTCAAACATTCTGCGAGCTTATCAAGTCCAAAGAAATTACTCTATTAGATATTTCATTGACAGATAATGTTGACTAACAAGTAACTATTCTTGTGTAAGTTATTAAAAGCAGCATTGATACGCTGGCTACCTACATAACACGAAACGTCAGACATCCTCCTGCTTCATGCACATATGGCATCAAGAGAGCCATGAGCGACAGAAATAATGCACACCAAGCTCTCGAAAGTAACGGAACTGAGGCCGCCCTGCATGCAGATTATAAAGTGAAAAGGATAAATGATAAATCGCTAAACCAGTGTGCAATTATTCCAGAAATATATTTACAGAACATAAAAACGTCTTTGATTAAACATGGAAAATTGTTAAAACACTGATGCCTAACAATAGCACAATACAGGTGATTGTAGAGATTCTACTCAAAGCAAATATCATTTCAGTGATATCTTTTCAAAAAAATGAATAACCAATTAATGAACAAACAACTGCTTCTACATTACAACGAAACACAGATCTGGCAAGGCTCACAACCAATGTTTTCATGCCATAGAAAGTAGATGTTGAAACTACAATCCCAGCAATAAAATACCTTCGTCAAACAAATGCTGTTTGAATCGATATTGCTTTGTGCTTTATTTGACGGTCATTATTAACACTTCTCTGGTCACTGATGTTTTTCCGTCACTTCGAATATAGATAAAAAATGAGGTGAATTTGTTCACATTGTGCGACCTTTCTAAAGCTTTTGGTAGTGTCAACCGTGAAATTCTCCTTAAACTAATAAATCACAGAATTGATAGCTTTTGGCTTAGTAGTAATAGGACCCAATCGGTAGGTATCAGTGGAAGTATATCATTAAAACAACAAGTATTTTTTCTTCAACAAAGTCAAAGATTTATTTTAAGCCCAGCCTTTTTTATATATATATATTTTTTTCACAAAGGATATATCAACCACAGCCCATAAGTGCCTTTTAGTGCAATACGCCACTGATTCACAGTTCCTTCACAGTGACGCGGTAAACAACTTAAATACATTAATAAGAAAGACCCAAGCCACACACACACACACACACACACACACACACACACACACACACACACACACACACACACACACACACACACACACACACATATACAAGATACAAAAACAAATACAAACACACTCACACACAAACATACACACACGGTCACAAACAGAAAATTAAGAGTAGGATCTTGAAACACTGACAGTCTAATGTAATATTCATAAATTTAGCAACAGCAACTCTTCTGAAGAAGTGTTTTGGACAAAGATAAACGTTGCGGACAATGGTAAACATTTTGGACAAGGGCAAACGTTTCGCTTTCAATATATGAGCTCCTCTTCCCAGAACCGATGGAATTGCTAAGAAAAAAACTGTAACGGGGCCGGTTTATGATGGTCTCAAAAAAGAGGATTTTTGAAAAAGATTCTATACTGTGGGAGGATCACTGGACCTTGCATTTGCACAGACAAGGAGTTTACTTCGAAAAGCATAAAACGTACACATTTTTGTTTTATAGCCAAAGGTCGGTGGCATTTCGATCAGAATTCGTAAAAGGTATTTCCCGTTTTTCTCTCTCCTTTCTCTCTTTCTTTTCCCTTTCACTCTCTTCGGGGACATAAACGCCAATTTCGAAAAGCGGTTTGATATTCTTTTAATGGAAGTAAATTGCTTGTTAGATCATTCACACAATTCTATAACATCAGCATCCCGATATGTTATTTTATGAATGAAAGAATGAAAGCCTTATGAACGTAGAAAATTAGAATATCTCGGAGCGCTGATGCATTCACATGTATCTTCTGCATGTATATCTATTGTTGCAACAGATGCTGTCATGAATGATGTTGCAGCGTGTCTCTGCATTGCAAGTGCTCTGCTCGTCCGATTGCATTTTTCATCCTTTCAATATTGGTCTTCTGCGTGAGTGCCTTTACTGCTGTTTTTTTTTTTGTTTTCGTTTTTTATGGTGTACGTCTATTTCTCGTTTCACATGCACGATTTGTGAACATCTGAATGCGACGAACAAACAATATTCTTTCATGTAAACAGTTCCATTACAACTCACATTTTACTGGTCAAACATGT
>NC_091572.1:30611233-30613733 GCF_042767895.1 Penaeus vannamei | reverse complement strand
AGGGGCCAAGGGTGCAGAATAGAATAATAAAAAAGGACAAGTGTGAACAAAACGGCCAAAGTAACATGAAGGGTAATAGCGTACAAAACAGTCAGAAAAGGTTAGGATTTTAAAGGTTACAAGAAGATGCGGAAGTCAAAGTCAAAGACGATGTCGTTCCAAGAAGAGTAAGGACGCAAAAGTTGACGTTCTAAAAAAAAGATCAGGGTCGCAAAAAAAAAAAAAAAAAAAAAAAAAAAAAAATCATGGCAAAAAAAGCTTATCAAAGGGTGTAAAAAGACCGAAGCCACATGAAAGGTCAAACATACGTAAAGCGTTGTCACGTTGAACAAGGTATGAAACAAAGAATGTCAGGAAAAGGTCATGCTATGATCTTTATTGAACATTCAGGAAGACAAAAGTGATGATGTACTAACGCATTTTGTTTTCTTTTCTTTTTTTGCATAAGAGCACGAGTGGGCAAGGAATTAGGAAGAACGGCGGAATTTCTGTGGAGTTTAATGAGACTTATTCCAGATGCGTCACAATTTGATACGTACTCCAAAAGTATGTGACGACTTATCAGAAGACTTGCAATATATATCAGTGCGTTACATATTAGTATGATCTCTCACGGCATTGTTACACTATAGCTACGAATATCTAGGGCAACTTTGCAACTAGCCGTATCCTTTGTACTCCAACAGGATTTTCTAGGTTACGGGGTCTCGTCCTATATAAATAAAGGTCGTGACGTGGCTTTCTTTCCATTCGGCACCATGTTCATTAGCATTCAAGAAGCACTGTGTGATATAACATTATCCACATACCTCAGCGGTTCGTCGTTCTTACGTTGATTTCTCATATACTATCACTACACATACTACGGTATCGCAAGGATTTAAAAGACAGGGCTGAAGCATATGACGAACTTGCGACGGACCAAAATTACTTTTTTTTTTTTTTTTTTTTTTGAAATATGTCAAAACTTTCCCAACCAGTTACGAACTTCTGTATCTGTTGAGGACTTCGTCAGACTACATATACAACACCCCGAGGACAGCCGGGAACTGGCGTTAAAATCTTGACCGGGGGTGGGGGTGGGGGTGGGGGGGGGTAGCAGCGAACGACAAACGCTGCGGGCCTAAAACTTTCGTACGTTTGTTCTTCACTAGTTTCGCATTTGCTTGTCTTCCTATTCTCTTTTTCAGTTTAATTGCATTTAGTTTCCTCATCGTTGTTTTCTTTTTATATTTTTTTCTTCTATTACCTTTACATTGGGCAAAGTTCTTTACACTTTTCAATAAAAGTTTTTCATTACCCTCTTTTTCTCTCGTCTGCCTCGTATACTCGACTACGGAGTATGAAGCAAGGTAAAAGAAATGCATCTTTATGTATATCAACAATGAAACCTTTTTTCTCTCTCTCTTTTTTGTGCTGTTCACGAAATGCTTCTTCCTCCCGTCCTCTCGTTGCTAACAGTTCCAGGAAGTTTTGGCATCCTTAGAAAGAGTCTCGGAATCAAATAGCTCAGAATATGAATTAAAAAGTGAAAATGTGAATGGATAAGTTGCTGTTTACATCTTTTTGGAACAAATGAACCCTACGCGCGCACACACATACACACACACACACGCACACACACACACACACACACACACATATATATATATATATACATACATACATACATATATATATATATATATATATATATATATATATATATATAATAAGTATATATATGTATATATATACATATATATATATATCCATATATATATATATTATATATATATATTATATATATATATTATATATATATGTATATATATACATATATATATATATACATATTATATATATATATATATATATATATATATATATAAAGAGAGAAAAATAGATGGATGGATATAGATAGTAGGTAAATGGATAGATACATAATGCATACATACATTCATACATGCATATATACATATGTGTGTGTATAGCTATATACGCAAATACATACATGCATACGTATTATCTATTTGTCTTTCTACTTACCTGACTGTCTATATATGTACACACAAAAACACATATGCATGCATGGATACATACTATGAAATATATGTGTTTAGAGACACATATATGTATGTGTATGTTTATATGTAGATACGTACATTCATACATATGCGTGTATGTAGATACATACATACATGCATGCGCGTGAGCGCACGTGTGTGTATTTATGTGTGATGTACTATTTTCTAATAACCTTAATAAGCTTCTCATTACTGTTTTCAGCTAGAATGGGTAGCAGATATTTTTTTATTTGAAATGGTTGCCCGACATGTGCAGGTAATGTAAATGTTCTTGTTAGCAAAGGTAACACTCTCTGCACCATGATACTATATTATGAAGTAACGGAACACAGTAATTTATTGTCACTTAGCTTACTAAATCCGCCTTTTTCGTTCATAATATCGCCTTTAATTCTACCAAAACTCATCTATATTTCTATTTTAATTCAGAAGGT
>NC_091572.1:30571233-30598733 GCF_042767895.1 Penaeus vannamei | reverse complement strand
GATAAACTTTTATTTTTATTTTTCTACCAAATTCTTATCCCTGTGTGTATCCCCGAGAGAAGTGATGTATTGTAATGAAAAACTATGGTAAAAGAAAGTGTCAAAAGCATGTGAAAAGTTATTATTGTGGTGGTATCTAGCCAATGCATGTATCATTGTGTAAAGGACATGTATTTGTGATACATGGCTAATACAAGGAGCATCCACGTTATAAATTTCTGGTTTCCATGAGACACGGATAGTATTATAATCATTACTCCTTAGAGTGTTGAAGTAGTAATAAAATGAAAAGTAAGAGATACGAAGTGAAGAAATAAGAGATAACTAAATAAGCGATAAATAAGCATTAATTGAAAACCCATCCAGTTTCTCTTTGAATACGTCAATATCATACAATCAAAATATAACGCTGAGAAGCATTCTCCAAACCTTAACCATATTTGCAATAAAGGTACTAGGAAACTAGTTAAATGAACCCAATAATACATTAAATTGTGTAGAATTAGAAGCATGGATGTTTTTTTTTTTTTTTTTTTTTTTTTTTTTTTACAAGAAACGCACTGTGACCTAATAACTTTTATAAAAGAAAGACATGAAGAAGAAGTAGGGAAAAAGAAGAGAAAGAAGAAGAATAAAAAAAAAAATTGCCCTAATCAATCGGCGATAATAAACATTCTTACTAAAGGTCTGTAAAGAAACTTTATCAAATTAAAAGACTGGTTTTAAATGCTTTTGATGCGACAGAGCAGCGGGTATCCTAATTGGATTGTAATGTTAAAAAATAAGCAAGAAAAAGTTATGAAACTATTTAAAAAGATTTTATCTGCGTTACAAATGGCTCAGCAGACCATCCTTCTGAGAAATTAAAGTGGGTGTCATGCATGTTAAATACTCAAACACGCACATAGGTATACACATGTATAAACACACAGAATGGCCTCATCCATGACACTCACAAGTACACAGATAACACAGATAGTGCAGATACACGCTCACAGTCAATAGCTGATGTAATAGTTAGTTTATATCGTTTTATTATCATGACTTTCGATGCAGTCAAAACGAAGACTGAATATGATTTTTTTTCTTTCTAAAAACAATTTCATAAAAAAGGATTGTGATTATTCAGAGCTTTTCCTTTTTCTTCAACTATCATTTGTTGTCAATATGATAATGATGATAATAATGATAACAGTAATGATAATAATAACAATTATAATAAAGATATTAGTGATGATGATAATAATGTTGGTAATAGTAATAATAATAATAATAATGGTAATAATAGTAATAATAATAATATTATTTTTTTATCATACTTTTCATGATTATTCAAATGATTATAATTATCGTAATTCTAATAATCAGTATTATTATTTTTATTAGCATTATCATTATTGTTATCATTATCATTATTATTATTGTTAATTTTGTTGATGTCGTTATTATTATTATCTTCACGTCATTTTCATAAACATAGACATTTTAGCAATAATATTGACGGTTCACAACAAAAATATATTATAATATGATAACGATAATAATAAGAAAGACAGCAGTGACAATGATTAAAATGACACCCTGACATCCTTATATCCCATCCTCGCCATCCTGGTTCCCGTCGTTGTTAACCAATTATCTGACAGTTCCCCCCGAAACATAGTTGTTAAAGGTGTTGGCCCGTGCAATAAACATCCCACAGGATTCATGTTGCACGGGAAATAGGATCTGTCAAGGCAAGAATTTACACCCCCCCCTCCCCTTCTCCTCACCATCCCCGTTCTTGAAGGTTTTATAAGCCTCTGTAGACTTGTAGCTCGGGTGAAAATTGCAATCTGATCGTTGTCTGACGGTTTTCTTGAGGGGGGTTTTGTCTAGGTGTTTGCCTTTCGATTTTTTTTAGATCCACTCCTCCTACCCAAATATTTCTCTCTTCTTTCTATTTCTTTCTCGCTTCTCTCTTTCTCGCTTCTCCCTTCTGTCTGTCTGTCTGTCTCTCTCTCTCTTCATTATCTCGTTCTCTCTCTCCCTCCTTCTCTCTCTTCATTATCTCGTTCTCTCTCTCTCCCTCCCTCTCTCTCTCTCTCTCTCTCTCTCTCTCTCTCTCTCTCTCTCTCTCTCTCTCTCTCTCTCTCTCTCTCTCTCCATCCCTCCATCCCTCCATCCCTTCCTCCCTTCCTCCCTCCCTCTCTCCCATCCTCTCTCCCTCCATCTCTCACTTTTCCACTCACTCTTTCTCTCCCTGTTGTCTATCTGCATGTAGGAGTTGGCTTGATGGGGGGAGGGGCGGGGAGTGAAAAAGAAGGATGAAATAGTTTGGTGTTTGAGGAATAGTTAAGGGAAGTGGACAGGTTGAGGGAAGAGAGTGAGGTAAATAGTTGGGGAAGAAGAAGGGCAAGGTAGAGTGAGGTGTGGAGAAAGTGACTTAGAGTGATGCGAATAGAGAAATGAGTCAAGAAAGGGGAGGTTGGAGGTGGGGGCGAGAGGGGAACTGTAGAGTGAGGTGGTCTGAGTATAGAAGAATCATAGTGAAGAATGGAGAGACTGGGGCGAGAGAATGAAGTGGTGTGGGCGGGGATTGGACCTTAGGAAGGGTAGAGGGGAAGGAGGAGGGAAGAGTTATAAAGGGAAAGGGGTCTCATTGAATTTTAAAAAAATTAAAATGAGGTTTCTATCAATTATGAAACCGTAGCTGCCGTGTTCCTTCCATCAATATCATAATCAATAATGCCGCTATAATCAACGGTATAATCCCTCTCGTCAATACTGTTATAGCTCAATTATGACTATCATTGTAGTTTATGATATAGTGGTGTTTAGTAATCACCATTAACATTATCACCATTATCATCGTAACCATTATCATCACTATTATCATCATAATCACCATCATCATCACCATTATCATCGTAACCATTATCATCATCATTACCGTTATCATCGTAACCATTATCATCACCATTATCACCATTATCATCATCATCACCATTATCATCACACCATTCTCATCATCATCACCATTATCATCATCGCCGTTATCACCATAACAATCATCATTACCTTTATCATCATCATCACCACTATCATCACACCATTGTCATCATCATCACCACTATCATCACACCATTGTCATCATCATCACCATTATTATCATCATAATCACCTTATCATTATACTCGTCTTTCTGTGCCGAATCATGGCACTCATCATCACTACCATTACCACCAAACGCACATATTTATTGTTACTAATATCCATTCACTTTGTTTTATATGCATGGACGCAATTGGTGAATGGAATATGCTAATAAACGGATATATATGCAAAATGACAAAGACGCACCATCTGATCAGCGGTGCGTAATCCCTCAGAGAACCAATGTCTCCCCTCATCCCTTGCTTCAATCCCATCAATGAACTTATATCCTCCCCTCCTCCAACTTCCCTCCATCATCCGTTTCCCAATCCCTCCTCCCTCCTTTCCCCTCCATCTCCCCTTCTCCCCCTCCATCACTCTCTCCACCCCCGCACCTTCTCCCTTTTCCCTCTCCCCTTTCCCTTCCCGCTCCACACTCCCTCCATCTCCCCTTCTCCCCTCCTCGATCCCCCTTTCTTTTTCTTCTGTTGTTCGTTTTCTTTGTCTTTTGTATGTCTTCTCTTTCCTTGTATTTCACTGAATTAGCCTTCTGTCTCTTTTGTCTCCTTTTCTCCGTTTTGTTGTTTCTCTGTGTTCTTTTTTTATGTTATCTTTCCTTTGATTTCTCCTCTTTGTCCTTTCTTAGGATTTCCTCCTTTCTCCTCTGTTATCCCATATGGCTCTCTCTGTCTCTTCTCTCTCTCTCTCTCTTCTCTCTCTCTCTCTCTTCTCTCTCTCTCTCTCTCTCTCTCTCTCTCTCTCTCTCCCTCCCTCCCTTCTCTCCCTCTCCCTCCCTCCCTCTCTCTCTCTCTCTCTCTCTCTCTCTCTCTCTCTCTCTCTCTCTCTCTCTCTCTCTCTCTCTCTCTCTCTCTCTCTTTCTCTCTCCCTTCTCCCCCCCCCCCCCTCTCTCTCTCTCTCTCTCTCTCTCTCTCTCTCTCTCTCTCTCTCTCTCTCTCTCCCTCCCTTCTCTCTCTCTCTCTCTCTTTCTCCCTTCCTCTGGCCTCACATGTGCTTCCCCCTCTCTCCCCTCGTTTAGCCTCCCCTTGGGCCTCTCCAAACACCTATTGTTCCCCTCCGCCTTCCCTTGAAGCGCCGCAGCTGTTCCACTAGCCTACCCCCCTCCTCACCACCACCCTACCCCCAACCTCTCCCTCCACGAAACCCCCATCCCCCCAGACTCGCAATCCTCAGTGCCACTACCCCCCTACCCTCACCTTCCTCCTCCTCCCCACCCACGCAAGCGCCCCACCCTCGCTAGTTTCTCCTTCCCGCGCCCTCTATGTCCCCCTAACCTCTCCCTCCACCCTGCAACCCCCAACTCTCCTCTTTGCTCCTCAACTTCTCCCTCCAACTTTCCTCACTCTTGATTTCTCCCTCTGTCACATATAACCCCGCTCTACCCCCACCTGCAGCTTCTCCCTATGCTCGAAACCCTTTTTCTCCCCTCTCTCTACCTGAACCCCTCTTAATCCCCCCCCCCCCCCCAACCGCTCTTGCGCCTCCACACCACATTCCTCCTCCTCCCTACTCCTCCTCCACCCACCCCTCCCTCTCTCTCCCTCTTCACTCCAGGTCTTTCTTCCTCCCCCCATTCCCACCCCCTTCCCTCCAAATCAACCCTTCTGGCCACCACTACCCCCCCCCCCACCATCACCACCCCTAACCCCCTCGAAATCCCTTTATCTACGCTTGTTGGCTTCGGCTTAATCTCGGGGTCTTTTAGTGCTATTTCATCATAGATTATATATACATTTGTGTGCCTGTTGAGGGGGCGAGTGTTTTGAAACTGGAATTTTACGACGAGAATGGGAATTCAACTGTGATTTTTTTATAATATAATTATGTCTGTTTATCTTTTATTCTTGTGTACACTTTTTATAATAGAATCATGTCTGTTTAGCTTTGCTTTTTCTTGTGTATACCTCTTTATAATAGAATTACGTCTTGGCAAGGTCAAGGGAGATGTGTTTTTTTTCTTCTTCTTCACGTTCTCTCTTCCATTTTTTTCTTTTCTTTTTTTCTTGTGTACACTTTTTATAAGAGAATTATGTCTGTTTAGCTTTATCTTATCTGTTTATCTCACCAATTTGTACAGTCTGAAGCCTTCCACTTCCCTGGGGCTTACTTTCAATGAAATATGCATGCGTAAAGGGATGAATTGAATTAGGAACATAATTAGCATCTTAATTGGATTTAATAGCATGAAATAATATCGTACAACGTCTGTACATTGGAAACTGTTCAACTGTTACATATATTTTCGAATTTCATTTCGAGCAGAAAATATATTCATATAGTATGTTACAAGTTTATGTTGATGGTCCGATGGTGATGATGATGATGATAGTGAAAAATATGATGATGGAGGAGGAGAAGGATCATAATGACGTTAATGATAATAATAACAGAAAAAATGACAACAGTTATAAAAAGGATAGTACTACTACTACTGTTACTACTAATAAGAATAATGTTGATGGAAATAAGGATTATTATTGTTATTTTTGATATTATTATTGTTAACATTACTTTTATTGTAATTATTATTACCATTAACACTATTATTGTTAGCACTATTATCATAACCATTATCATTATGGTCATTGTCATCATTATCATTATCACTATCATCATTATTATTATCATAATTATCATTATCATCATTACTATTATCATCATAATAATCATTATTTCTATTATTATAACAACGGTATATTAAAGATAATATCAAAAGTATTAGTACTATTACTACTAGTAATAATAATGGTAGTAATAATAGTAATAATGATAATAATAATAATAATAATTATGATAACAGTAATAATGATAATAAAAAATTATGATGATAATAATAATGATAATGACAATAATAGTAATAATAATTATTATAATAATAATGAGGAAAGTAATTATAATGATAATAATAGTAATAATGATAATAATAAAAGAAACAATCATAATAATAATGACAGTAATAACAATAATGATAATATAAATCATGAATATAAGGATGATGATACTACTACAACTGGTACTACTACTAACAATAGCAATGATAACAATACTATTACTTCTACTACTACCTCTTGTTAGGACATACTAATTCTACTATTAATAATAATAAAACTATAAAAACAACAATAATACTAATGATGAAAATTATAAGAATTATTTATTTTCTTATAACTAAGTTTGATGTTTATTGAAAAAATGAACAAAAAAGGGAATAAACAAATAAAGAGAAGAGAATAGATGAACGCGGAAGAATAACCAAGACACAGCCAACGAAAGACATGAATATTCCCATAGTTACGACCCCCATGACGTCTGCACTGCACTCTACGCCACCAGCCGGAGTAGCAATACGTCAAGAACATGGCAACTAATGAAACTTTTGCTGATATTGCACCTACGTGACAAAACTTTTATAAATGGGGTTGCAAATTTGCTCAGCGCGCGGAGTTTGTCGCGGAGGTGCCGTTATATTCTGCAGTAATGGCGACGAGCACGATATTGCAAAGACTCGAGGCCTCGGCACCAGCGTCTTGCAGGCGACACGTTGCAGGCAAGGTCAAGGGAGATGTGTTTTTTTCTTCTTCTTCTTTTTCACGTTCTATCTTTCATTTTCTTTCTTTGACTGTTTTTTCTTGTTCTTTGTCTCGATTTTTTTATCTGTCTGCCTCTGTCTCTACGATAAAAACAAATGACTTTCTCCCTCTTTACCTCTTATCAGGACATACACGAACAGATACTGCACACGTAAGTAATTATAAAAAATGCTAACACAATATCTACATAACTCACAACAACCACACACACACACACGCACATACGCATGAAACAAATACACACACACACAGAAACAAACACATATACACGCAGAAACAAACAGAAACACACATACAAACCTACACTCCCCTCCCACATTCCCCACACACATACACAAAAACAAACACATACACATAGAAGCAAACATAGAAACAAACACACACATACAAACTTACACTCCCCTCCCTCAACCCCCACATACATAAACAAAAACAAACACATACACATAGAAACAAACACACAAACAAACTTACACTCGAAACAAACACACATACATAGAAACAAACACACGCATACAAACTTACACTCCCCTCTCCCATGCTCCCCACACACATCACTAGGGAATGACGCAAACTTCCCTCTTTCAACAAGGATACAACTCATGAATACGTGCGCAAGGCTATTCTGTTGTCAGTCAGTCTAGCCGCTCTGGGACACGGCCATAACGGGTCTTTGCCTCGCTGAGTCGTTACACAGGAACCCATAGTGTGAGACATTACTGCAACTTAGTGTTCCTCTCTGTGTCTGCCTCTTTGTCTGTTTCGGTTTTGCATATATGTCTTTCTCTTTCTCTCTTTCTTTCTCCTCTCCCTCTCTTTCTCTCGTTCTGTCCCTCTCTCTCTCTCTCTCTCTCTCTCTCTCTATCTATCTATCTATCTATCTATCTATCTATCTATATATACATACATACATACATACATACATATATATATATATATATATATATATATATATATATATATATATATATATATATATCATTCCGTGAGTTCTCCATATCCTATTCAAGTTAACCTAGAGAGAATATCCCCCAGGGAATAGCGGAAAAGATAGACCGCGCGCTTATTCGTGTGTGTGTGCGCGAAAGAGAGAGAGAGAGAGAGAGAGAGAGAGAGAGAGAGAGAGAGAGAGAGAGAGAGAGAGAGAGAGAGAGAGAGAGAGAGAGAGAGAGAGAGAGAGGCATAGACGGAAAGAGAAACGGAAAGAGGGAGAGAGAGAGAGAGAGTGAGAGGGGTGGGGGCGGTTGGAAAGTGAAGGGTGTGAGAAAGAGTGAATGGTGAGAGAGAGAGAGTACTAATAACCGATATTGGATTAATATTACAGAAACCTATTGAAGTCCATAGTACTGTATAAACTAATCTCCAATGCGAGTCAGTATCAGTAGTTGCAGATACCCTTCCTCTGTTCACGATCGCTTCTCTGTCAATTAATTTTCTCTCGCCGTCCCACAGGAAGCAAGGAGGCTAGATAGAGAGAAGGAGACAGAAATAGAGCGGAAGAACACAGAGCAGTTTATTGAGTCCCCAGACTTCCCCTATGTGTAGGAGAGCCAGGCGTCCTGTAGCATTATGAACCAGGTCTACATGTCGGCCTTAATAATAAGGCGGACTTTGGACCAGGTAGGGTATAAATACATTCTTCTGAAGTTGATATTCTATATACCTGCATGAATGTACATCAGCACATGCGCACATACAAATTCACACACATATACACACGTAAACACGAGCGCGCGCACACACACACACACACACACACACACACACACACACACACACACACACACACACACACACACATATATATATATATATATATTGTTACTCAATCCTGTCTGACCTCGTACTTTCATCATGCCCATTTTATCTGGGGCTCCACAGAAAACGCAATTTTTTTTTCCGCACGGAGCCGTGTAACTCAAGAGTAGCTGAAAGGCCTGGGAAGATTGCGATCTAAAGTATTATAGGGTTCGAGGGTAAGTGGCTCAATTCAAGGAGATTACTGTTCAACCCAGAGAGGGCCCACATCCGTAGGAACACGTACGGGTATACTTATATTTATGTCTGTATATATATATATATATATATATATATATATATATATATATATATATATATATATGTGTGTGTGTGTGTGTGTGTGTGTGTGTGTGTGTGTGTGTGTGTGTGTTTGTGTTTGTGTGAGTATTTGTGTGTGTGTGTGTGTGGTGTATATGTATACTGTTCATAGATATAATGATACATGCCGTAGCTACATCTTTATATATATTCATACTTTTATTCCCCCCTTTCACAAGTTCGCCATCTCCAACAGCCGAATTCTGGATAACAGAGCTCTCAGCCCTCCGACGACCGGAAAATATGGAAATAAACATAGCAATATTGGAGATTAAGGAGCGTTTTCTACGTCGGGAGCGAGAGAAGTGAAACACAAAAGGACTCCGATTTTGGACTAGCTGGGAGACGGAGGAGTTTAAAAGCTTTAGGTCTTGAAAGCTCTACTCGAGAAGTGGAGAGCAGCTCTCACACACCGGGTGGAACTGCAGCCAAAGACGAGGCAGTTTAGTCTATAAAATGTAGAAGGTTGTGACGGTTGCGATGGTGGTGGTGAGGAGGATGGTGAGTCAGAAGTTTCTTTGCTGCGACGGTGATTATCGCTAATTGGGATGAGGACGAATAATATATATATATATATATATATATATATATATATATATATATATATATATATATATATATATATATATATATACATTTTTTTCTTCTTTTTTTTTGCAATTAAGGTGGCAGGGATAACGATAGTGGCTGATATATGATTAAAATACTTGCAAGGTGGGGAAAGCGATATTCATATTAATAAAATACTAATACTAATCATCACCATTATCATTATGATCACTATGATACTTCTATATTTACCCTTTTCATTTTAGCTGTCCTTCAACAATTTATGCAAATGAGAAAGAAAATTTCAGTAAGTTACAGCCCGTTCCCAAAAACGATCAATACATTTTCAGTTTCCTCAAAGATTATTTCTTTTTACTGCAATTTGTGTTTTTAACCTTGCACCCTCTGTCTCAGATCCAGCAGTAATGAGAGGCAACTTTTTCCATTTACACAATGAGAAAAGTTGTGATTCTGTCAAGAGAGAATCACGTAACCATAGATCATTGTTAAACCTTGTGTAAAGTTCAGCTGAAGCCTTTCTTTCTTTCGTCCTTTTCATTTTAATTTCTTCTTTTCTGGTTGAGGATGGAGCTCGTAAATGGTATATTAAAAACGGAAAAAAGTAGTTATAGCAGTATGGGCGGTCCCAAAGGATGGTCCAAGAATAAGCAACTAATAGGGCTCTTCCTTGCACCTGTAATGCATATGAGCATGATGATTATGATGATGATAATAATGGTAGTAATAATTGAAATGAAAATAATAATAACGATAATAAGGATAAAGATAATATCAATAATGCATGGTGATGATTATGATGTCAATCATTTTTTATACATAATAAAACATTAATAATGGTAATACAACAACAATGATAATAATAGGAATAATAATAATAATAATAATGATAATGATAATGGGGATGTTAATGATAGCAATACCAGTGATAATAATAACAGCGATGATGATGAAATTTATGATAATAACAGCAACTGAACGTTTCATGATTCATTTATAAGCAGAAAAATATCTATTTCACACAATGGAACGCACGAACCTTTTAATGTCGTTATGGAAGACAGATTCTTTTTCGCGAAGAAAGAGACCATAAAACAGCAACAAAAGAATAACGAATAATAGTAAACAGAAGCAGAATCAATTGAAAGGGTAATGAAAATGGCAACACTGTAGTGTTGCAATACTATATGTAAGAATATATAAGAAAATAAGACAGGTCCGTCGAAATATATACACGAACGAGGAGAGGAAGAAGGGGGAAGAGAAAGGAAGCTAAAACTAACAAGTTCGTATAGAAATATGATTGTAAATCTTATGCTATACCATAATACTTTTTTTGTTCTTTTTGTGCGAACAAAAATTCAGAAATTGTGAACCGGTTACAGACGCAATTCGATATGAGGGTTATATACGAGTATTTCCTGTGTTTTAGGAGGACGAAATAATTAAAAGCTTACACCCCATCCGAAGCTTTTGTTATATTTTCGAACATTTAAGTCTGGGCTTCTGAAATGATGGTGAAATCATTGGTCTACGCGCATAATTTTGATTTAATCTAGGGTTGCGCAGATCGAAAAAGCGTTCGTGGATGTCGATAGAGTAATGGTAATAACGCGAGAATGTTTGCCCAGAACACCAAAATATGCATTCTTGGTGCGATGTTTAACATATCAAAGTAAACGTATTACGAGTACGATGTTAAATGAAAAAGGAACAGAATTGCGACATTATTAAAAAGGATAAATGAAATGAAATTGCAACATTA
Organism: Penaeus vannamei; assembly: GCF_042767895.1. Lineage (NCBI taxonomy): Eukaryota > Metazoa > Arthropoda > Malacostraca > Decapoda > Penaeidae > Penaeus > Penaeus vannamei. Next base: position 30,587,540 of record NC_091572.1, on the reverse strand, counting down.
TAAAAGTGCCACACGCACACACCTTTTTATATTCGCTGGAGGTCACCAAAGAATTAAATGAAAAGTTTCATGTTCGCCTCCGCCTTTTAATTAAGAATCACATGTGAGTTCATCAGATTACTGTCCTCTACTCTACTATTCCACACCCTGCCCCCTCCCCTGCCATACCCTACACATAGCCTTCCCCCTCTTCCCTACTGTCCTTACCTATACCCCCTCTCTAACCAATACCCCAGATCTCCCCATTGCTACCTCCCCCTCCTCCTCTAGTCCCCCACCTTCCCTTCCCATTAACATATACCCCTCCCCCTTTCCCCCTGCGATTACTCCAGAGACTTCGCTACCACTAAAGTTTACCAGGAAATTAAAAAGAAGTAGAAAAAAGGGAAGATCAAGGAGAAGAAAAAGGGGGAAAGGGAGAAGAAGAGAATAAATGACAGGAAATGGGGGAGCGTTCGACCACCTGATTCAGTGAATTGGCGAAGTTTTATCGAAGAATTGTTTCATGTAGGGGCAAGGCGATGGTGGTAGGAATTGGGGGCTCGGAGGGTGTGTAGAGGAATGGGGAGGGAGGAAGGTGAGGGAGAAAAGGGGGTGGGAGATTAATCCTAGTTTATGTAAGGATGTGGGGGCGGGAGGGAAGGGAGAGGAAGGAGGGAGATGAAGAGAGAAAAGGTAGATAGAGGGTGGAAAGAGAGAGGAGTGATCCACGGGAGGGGAGGGAGGGAAGGAAAACGGAACAGCCCGAGGGTGTGTAGAGATGTGAAGGGGGGGGGGGGGCGGAGGGGTTGGAGGGGGTAATGGTAAAAAAAAGCCTCGAGGCTATGTAGAGACGTGGCAGACGGGTGGGGAGGAGGATGGATGGGGGTAGACGGAGTAGCCCGGAACTATGTAAAAAAAAAAACAAAAAAACTGGAGGGGGGGAGGAGGGTGGGGAGTGACTTGAGTGGGTAGGGGAGGAGGGGACGGGACGGAGGTAGAAAGGAGAGGTGGGTTAAGTGGGTAGAGGAGGAGATGGGACGGGGAGGTGGTGGTGGGTTAAGTAGGCGGAGGAGGAAGGAGAGGGGGGGGGGGAGGGGCGATCGATTAATTCGTTCTCTTTCGAAGTGTGAGTGGTTCTCGCTTGGCTAATTCGTGCCGAAGTTTTTGTACGTGTGTGTGAGCCGGGAATGGGATGTGTAGTGTATACGGGTGGGGGTAGCTGCAGAGGTTTAGGAAGGGAGGGGGTACACGCGCGTGTACGTAAGTTTGTGTATGTGCAGGCGTGTATGTTTGTGTATGTGTATGTAGACGTACAAAGTATGTGTACGTGTGTGCACCCTTGTTCGTACATATATGCGTATCTTCATGTTTTTATTAACTCCTTCCATATCCTTTGCCTTTCTCCCGCTCTCCCTCCCCCTCACTTCGAAGGTGTTATTCCTTCGATCACACCAACAACGATCGCAGACAGCAATCAATCCGGCATACACCATCACTGAATAATCTGCTTATATCTGACAATCAATCAGCATATCTGCCGCTTCATCGAGACTTCCAAATTCGGATTAGAAACACAATGGTCTTATCAAGTTCGCTGCGGCTCCGTCCGCCTTCATTGGCGGGTCTTTACCTCGCTTCCTCGTAAAATAACTACAAGTTGTCTTCATCTTGCTATCATACATAGTGTCCTATAAACTCTATAGCACAACCTACATACCTTAGAAAAATATATAAAAGCTATCAAAAACAGATATTGAAGCGTCGATGACGACTGTAACAGAACAAACACACACACACACAAATGCTACGCGCAGTCTAATTAGCATGCATATAACGTTCAAATCACCACTTTGAAATGGATAAGCGTACTCAATGTAATCCCATTTCGTCTCACCGTGCGCCTCACAATGCCCTTCTCTCCCGCACCAAACCCCCCGCATTACACTGCGATAATGTAACTTAAAGCCATAAGGATGTTCTCCGCTTTGTTATGGCGTTAAAGCGAGGCTCCGAAAGCGTTTGCATGCATCTTGTTGATTGGCTGTTTTCAGATCGTTCAGCAGATCGAGATCAGTCGTGCCTTGACGTTTCAACAGAGATTGGGACTGGTCAGGCAGGTATTGTACAGGAAAGGGGATAAGCGGTCAATGGGTTACTGTTAATAGGAAACATTAAGCAGTTAACTGTCTACGGTTAGCAGCTAACACTCGAGGCTCAACGCTTGGGACAATATTATCTATATTTGTGCATAATTGCTTATAGTGTACGTGTGTCAACCAAGTTGATAAAGACGCAATTTGTGTCTCAAAATGTGTGATCTGATGATGATGATGGCTGCGATGTTAGTCGTGATAATGATGATTAAGATTTGGATGTTGAGAATTTCGCTGGTGAGAATGGTGAAGATAAGCAGAAATATGTTAGCGCCATATCAAAAAAGGAAAATGCATCATCCTTCACGGAATATTTTAGTATGAAAATGAAATAACCAACGATATTAACAAATGGTATAATAAAGCTACTTGTTGAGCCAAAATTCAAAAAAGTAATTCACACTGTCAAAACAAATTATCGAAATGTCATGCATAAAAATGATGACAAAACAAAGAAATATATACATATATCCCAGTAGTTAGTGACAATCAAGATATAAAAAGTAAAAGATTTATTTCTGCTTTTGTGAATGAGAATAAAATAGGCCATGTAAGCAAATTGATGTTAAATGAATTGCCTCGCAAAATGTCAGGGCAATTACTTTAAAGAAAATGAAATAAAGAGCGAGGGTCATAAGCAGGATAAAGTTGTCGTAGAACCAGAAATTCTTATTAGGCGATAGTGTGGTAATGTGGATTAGATTAGGATTGAGCTTGGATTTCCCATGTTTTCATTTTTGTTGTTGTTTTCAAAGTTATCAATATTTGCGTGGATATTATAGTCTCTATTATTTTTTAAATTACTTCCACACACACACACACACACACACACACACACACACACACACACACACACACACACACACATATATATATATATATATATATATATATATATATATATATATATATATATATATATATATATAATTATCATTCGCATGCCTTCGTTATGTTATCGATTGTTTTATATTGCATATCAATGAAACTGTTATCCATCTCTCTCTCTCGCTCTCTCTCTCTCTCTCTCTCTCTCTCTCTCTCTCTCTCTCTCTCTCTCTCTCTCTCTATATATATATATATATATATATATATATATATATATATATATATATATATATATATATATATCAATGTAACTATTTTTGTAAGGCAAACAATTTTACAATTCCTTACAGTGCAAATTGAGGAAAAGGATACATAAAAGCGGAGGGCAAATTAATAAGAGTAAGAGTAAATAAGAGTAGAGTAAGGGCAAATTAATAAGAGTAAGAGTAAAGTAGAGTAGAGTAAGGGCAAATTAGTAAGAGTAGGAGTAAAGTAGAGTAGAGTAAGGGTAAATTAATAGGAGTAAGAGTAAAGTAGAGTATTTTGAGGTAAATAAATGAGAAACAACCTGAGAGCCATATTATTAATGTGAGTGATAGGCGAGTGTCAGGTAAGTATGGCCGGCGAGTGTCGGGTAGGTAAGGCAGGCGAGTGTCAGGTAAGTAAGGATGAAGAGTGTCGGGTAAGTAATGCAGGTGAGTGTCAAGTAAATATGACCGGCGAGTGTCCGGTAAGTAATGCAGGTGAGTGTCAAGTAAGTAAGACCTGGGTGTCGGGTAAGTAAGGCAGGTGTGTGTCAGGTAAGTAAGGCAGACGAATGTCAGGTAAGTAAGGCAGGCGAGTGTCGGGTAAGTAAGGCAGGTGAGTGTCAGGTAAGTAAGGCAGGTGAGTGTCAGGTAAGTAAGGCCGGCGAGTGTCGGGTAAGTAATGCAGGTAAGTGTAAAGTAAGTTATGCAGGTGAGTGTCAGGTAAGTAATGCAGGTGAGTGTCAGGTAAGTAATGCAGGTGAGTGTCAGGTAAGTAATACAGGTGATTATCAGGTAAGGCAGGCGAGTGTCGGGTAAATAATGCCGGTGAGTGTCGGGTAATTAAGGCCGGCGAGTGTCGGGTAAGTAATGCAGGCGAGTGTCGGGTAAGTATGGCAGGCGAGTGTTGGGTAAGTAATGCAGGCGAGTGTCAGGTAAGTAAGGCAGGCGTGTGTTGGGTAAGTAATGCAGATGAGTGTCAGGTAAGTAAGGCAGGTGAGTGTCAGGTAAGTAAGGCAGGCGAGTGTCGGGTAAGTATGGCAGGCGAGTGTCAGGTAAGTAAGGCAGGCGAGTGTCGGGTAAGTAATGCAGGTGAGTGTCAGGTAAGTAAAGCAGGCGAGTGTCAGGTAAGTAAGATCTGCGAGTATCGGGTAAGTATTCCAGGTGAGTGTCAGGTAAGTAAAGCAGGCGAGTGTCAGGTAGGTAAGGCCTGAGAGTGTCGGGTAAGTATTCCAGGTAAGTGTCAGGTAAGTAAGGCCGGCTAGTGTCTGGTAATTAATGCAGGCGAGTGTCAGGTAAGTAACAGAAGCGAGTATCGGGTAAGTAATGCAGGTGAGTGTCAAGTAAGTATGGCAGGCGAGTGTCGGGGAAGTAAGGTAGGTGAGTGTCAGGTAAGTAAGGCCGGCAAGTGTCGGGTAAGTAATGCCGGTGAGTTTCAGGTAATTAAGGCCGGCAAGTGTCGGGTAAGTAATGCAGGTGAGTGTCAGGTAAGTAAGGCAGGCGATTGTCGGGTAAGTAATGCAGGCGAGTGTTAGGTAAGTAATGCAGGCGAGTGTCGGGTAAGTAGTGCAGGCGAGTGTCGGGTAAGTAAGGCCGGGAAGTATTAGGTAAGTAAGGCAGGCGAGTGTCGGGTAAGTAGGGCAGATGAGTGTAGGGTAAGTAATGCCGGTGAGTGTCAGGTAAGTAAGGCAGGTGAGTGTCGGGTCAGTAAGGCAGGCAAGTGTCGGGTAAGTATGGCAGGCGAGTGTCGGGTAAGTAATGCAGGCGAGTGTCGGGTAAGTAATGCAGGTAAGTAAGGCAGGCGAGTGTCTGGTAAGTAATGCAGGCGGGTGTCAGATAAGTAAGGCAGGCGAGTGACGGGTAAGTAATGCAGGCGAGTGTCGGGTAAGTAATGCAGGTAAGTAAGGCAGGCGTGTGTCGGGTAAGTAATGCAGGCGAGTGTCGGGTAAGTAAGGCAGGCGTGTGTCGGGTAAGTAATGCAGGCGAGTGTCGGGTAAGTAGGGCAGATGAGTGTCGGGTAAGTAATGCATGCGAGTGTCAGGTAAGTAAGGCAGGCGAGTGTCAGGTAAGTAAGGCAGGCGAGTGTCGGGTAAGTATGGCAGGCGAGTGTCGGGTAAGTAATGCAGGCGAGTGTCAGGTAAGTAAGGCAGGCGAGTGTCGGGTAAGTAATGCAGGCGAGTGTCGGGTAAGTAAGGCAGGCGTGTGTCGGGTAAGTAATGCAGGCGAGTGTCGGGTAAGTAATGCATGCGAGTGTCAGGTAAGTAAGGCAGGCGAGTGTCAGGTAAGTAATGCAGGCGAGTGTCGGGTAAGTATGGCAGGCGAGTGTCGGGTAAGTAATGCATGCGAGTGTCAGGTAAGTAAGGCAGGCGTGTGTCGGGTAAGTAATGCAGATGAGTGTCAGGTAAGTAAGGCAGGTGAGTGTCAGGTAAGTAAGGCAGCCGAGTGTCGGGTAAGTATGGCAGGCGAGTGTCAGGTAAGTAAGGCAGGCGAGTCTCGGGTAAGTAATGCAGGCGAGTGTCAGGTAAATAAGGTCTGCGAGTGTCGGGTAAGTATTCCAGGTGAGTGTCAGGTAAGTAAGGCCGGCGAGTGTCGGGTAAGTAGGGCAAATGAGTCTCGGGTAAGTAATGCCAGTGAGTGTCAGGTAATTAAGGCCGGCGAGTGTCAGGTAAGTAATGCAGGTGAGTGTCGAGTAAGTAATGTAGGCGAGTGTCGGGTAAGTAATGCAGGTGATTGTCAGGTAAGTAAGGCCGGCAAGTGTCGGGTAAGTAATGCAGGCGAGTGTCAGGTAAGTAAGGCAGGCGAGTGTCGGGTAAGTAATGCAGGCGAGTGTCGGGTAAGTAATGCAGGCGAGTGTCGGGTAAGTAATGCAGGTGAGTGTCAGGTAAGTAAGGCCGGCGAGTATCGGGTAAGGTAGGTGAGTGTCATGTAAGTATTACCGGCGATAATGCAAGTGAGTGTCAGGTAAATAGGGCCGGCGAGTGTCAGGTAAGGTAGGTGAGTGTCAGGTAAATATGACCGGCGAGTGTAAGTAAGGCAGGCGAGTGTCGGGTAAGTAAGGCAGGCGAGTATCGGGTAAGTAATGCAGGTGAGTGTCAGGTAAGTAAAGCAGGCGAGTGTCAGGTAAGTAAGGCCGGCGAGTGTCATGTAAGTATTCCAGGTGAGTGTCAGGTAAGTAAGGCCGGCGAGTGTCGGGTAAGACTGGCAAGTGTCGGGGAAGTAATGCCGGTGAGTGTCAGGTAATTAAAGCCGGCAAGTGTTGGGTAAGTAATGCAGGCGAGTGTCGGGTAAGGTAGGTGAGTATCAGGTAAGTATGACCGGCGAGTGTCGGGTAAGTAATGCAAGTGAGTGTTAGGTAAGTAGGGCAGGCGAGTGTCAGGTAAGGTAGGTGAGTGTCAGGTAAATATGACCGGCGAGTGTCGGGTAAGTAATGCAGGTAAGTAAGGCAGGCGAGTGTCGGGTAAGTAATGCAGGTGAGTTTCAGGTAAGTAAGGCCGGCGAGTGTCGGGTAAGGTAGGTGAGTGTCAGGTAAGTATGACCGGCGAGTGTCGGGTAAGTAATGCAAGTGAGTGTCAGGTAAGTAGGGCCGGTGAGTGTCAGGTAAGTAAAACCGGCGAGTGTAGAGTAAGTAATGCAGGGTAGTGTCAGGTAAGTAAAACCGGCGAGTGTAGAGTAAGTAATGCAGGTGAGTGTCAGGTAAGTAAGGCCGGCGAGTGTCGGGTAAGTAATGCAGGTGAGTGTCAGGTAAGTAAGGCAGGCGAGTGTCGGGTAAGTAATGCAGGTGAGTGTCAGGTAAGTAAGGCCGGCGAGTGTCGGGTAAGTAATGCAGGTGAGTGTCAGGTAAGTAAGGCAGGCGAGTGTCGGGTAAGTAATGCAGGTGAGTGTCAGGTAAGTAAGGCCGGCGAGTGTCGGGTAAGTAATGCAGGTGAGTGTCAGGTAAGTAATGCAGGCGAGTGTCGTGTAAGTAATGCAGGTGAGTGTCAGGTAAGTAAGACCGGCGAGTGTCGGCTAAGTAATGCAGGTGAGTGGCTGGTAAGTAAGGCCGGCGAGTATCGGGTAAGGTAGGTGAGTGTTAGGTAAGTATGACTTGCGTGTGTCGGTTAAGTAATGCAGGTGAGTGTAACGTAAGTAAGGCAGGCGAGTGTCGGGTAAGGTAGGTGAGTGTTAGGTAAGTATGACCGACGAGTGTCGGGTATGTAGGACAGGTGAGTGTCAGGTAAGTAAGGCTTCCAGTGTCGGGTAAGTAATGCAGGTGAGTGTCAGGTAAGTAAGGCCGGCGAGTGTCGAGTAAGTAATGCAGGTGAGTGTCAGGTAAGTAAGGCAGGCGAGTGTCAGGTAAGTAGGGCAGGCGAGTGTCACGTAAGTAAGGCAAGCGAGTGTCGGGTAAGTATGGCAGTCGAGTGTCGGGTAATTAAGGCAGGTGAGTGTCAGGTAAGGCAATCGAGTGTCGGTTAAGTATGGCCGGCAAGTGCCGGTTAAGGAATACAGGCGAGTGTCAGGTAAGTATGGCCGGCGAGTGTAAGGTAGTGTCGGGTAAGTAATGCAGGCGAATCTCAGATAAGTAAGGCCGGCAAGTGTCTGGTAAGGTAGGTGAGTGTCAGGTAAGCATGACCGGCGAGTGCCGGGTAAGTAAGGCAGGTGAGTGTCAGGTACGTATGACCGGAGAGTGTCGGGTATGTAAGGCAGGTGAGTGTCAGGTAATTAATGCAGGTGAGTGTTAGGTAAGTAAGGCCGGCGAGTGTCGGGTAAGTAATGCAGGTGAGTGTTAGGTAAGTAGGACAGGCGAGTATCGAGTAAGTAATGCACGTAAGTGTTAGGTAAGTAGGGCAGGCGAGTGTCGGGTAAGTAATGCAGGTGAGTGTCAGGTAAGTAAGGCAGGCGAGTGTCGGGTAAGTAATGCAGGTGAGTGTCAGGTAAGTAAGGCAGGCGAGTGTCGGGTAAGTAATGCAGGTGAGTGTCAGGTAAGTAAGGCAGGCGAGTGTCGGGTAAGTAATGCAGGTGAGTGTCAGGTAAGTAAGGCCGGCAAGTGTCGGGTAAGTAATGCAGGTGTGTGTCAGGTAAGTAGGGCAGGCGAGTGTCGGGTAAGTAATGCAGGTGAGTGTCAGGTAAGTAATGCAGGCGAGTGTCGGGTAAGTAATGCAGGTGAGTGTCAGGTAAGTAAGGCCGGCGAGTGTCGGGTAAGTAATGCAGGTGAGTGTCAGTTAAGTAAGGCCGGCGAGTGTCGGGTAAGTAATGCAGGTAAGTAAGGCAGGCGAGTGTCGGGTAAGTAAGGCAGGTGAGTGTCGGGTAAGTAAGGCCGGCGAGTGTCGGGCAAGTAATGCAGCCGAGTGTCGGGTAAGTAATGCAGGCGAGTGTCGGGTAAGTACGGCCGGCGAGTATCAGGTAAGTAAGGCAGGCGAGTGTCGGGTAAGTAATGCATGTGAGTGTTAGGTAAGTAAGGGAGGCGAGTGTCAGGTAAGTATGGCAGTCGAGTGTCGGGGAAGTAAGGTAGGTGAGTGTCAGGTAAGTAAGGCCGGTAAGTGTCGGGTAAGTAATGCAGGTGAGTGTCAGGTAATTAAGGCCGGCAAGTGTCGGGTAAGTAATGCAGGTGAGTGTCAGGTAAGTAAGGCAGGCAATTGTCGGGTAAGTAATGCAGACGAGTGTTGGGTAAGTAATGCAGGCGAGTGTCGGTTAAGTAATGCAGGCGAGTGTCGGGTAAGTAAGGCCGGCAAGTATTAGGGAAGTAGGGCAGGCGAGTGTCGGGTAAGTGGGGCAGATGAGTGTAGGGTAAGTAATGCATGTGCGTGTCAGGTAAGTAAGGCAGGTGAGTGTCGGGTAAGTAAGGCAGGCGAGTGTCGGGTAAGTATGGCAGGCGAGTGTCGGGTAAGTAATGCAGGCGAGTGTCGGGTAAGTAATGCAGGCGAGTGTTGGGTAAGTAATGCAGGCGGGTGTCGGGTAAGTAATGAAGGTAAGTAAGGCAGGCGAGTGTCGGGTAAGTAATGCAGGTAAGTAAGGCAGGCGAGTGTCGGGTAAGTAATGCAGGCGAGTGTCAGGTAAGTAAGGCAGGCGAGTGTCGGGTAAGTAATGCAGGCGAGTGTCGGGTAAGTAATGCAGGCGAGTGTCAGGTAAGTAAGGCAGGCGAGTGTCGGGTAAGTAATGCAGGCGAGTGTCGGGTAAGTAATGCAGGCGAGTGTCAGGTAAGTAATGCAGGTAAGTAAGGCAGGCGAGTGTCGGGTAAGTAATGCAGGCGAGTGTCAGGTAAGTAAGACCGGCGAGTGTCGGCTAAGTAATGCAGGTGAGTGGCTGGTAAGTAAGGCGGGCGAGTATCGGGTAAGGTAGGTGAGTGTCAGGTAAATATGACTTGCGTGTGTCGGTTAAGTAATGCAGGTGAGTGTCAGGTAAGTAAGGCAGGCGAGTGTCGGGTAAGGTAGGTGAGTGTTAGGTAAGTATGACCGACGAGTGTCGGGTATGTAGGACAGGTGAGTGTCAGGTAAGTAAGGCCGGCGAGTGTCATGTAAGTATTCCAGGTGAGTGTCAGGTAAGTAAGGCCGGCGAGTGTCGGGTAAGTAGGGCAGATGAGTGCCGGGTAAGACTTGCAAGTCTCGGGTAAGTAATGCCGATGAGTGTCAGGTAATTAAGGCCGGCCAGTGTCGGGTAAATAATGCCGATGAGTGTCAGGTAATTAAGGCCGGCCAGTGTCGGGTAAATAATGCAAGAGAGTGTCAGGTAAGTAAGGCCGGGAAGTGTCGGGTAAGTAATGTTGGCGAGTGTCAGGTAAGTAAAGCAGGCGAGTGTCGGGTAAGTAATGCAGGCGAGAGTCAAGTAAGTAATGCAGATGAGTGTCAGTTAAGTAAGGCCGGCGAGTGTCGGGTAAGTAATGCCGGTGAGTATAAGGTAAGGTAGGTGAGTGTCATGTAAGTATTACCGTCGAGTGTCGGGTACGTAATGCAAGTGAGTGTCAGGTAAGTAAGGCAGGTGAGTCAGGTAAGTAAGGCCGGCGAGTGTCGTGTAAGCAATGCAGGTAAGTGTCAGGTATCTAATGTAGGTGAGTGTCAGGTAAGTAATGCAGGTGAGTGTCAGGTAAGTAATGCAGGTGAGTGTCAGGTAAGTAAGGCCGGCGAGTGTCAGGTAAGTAATGCAGGTAAGTGTCAGGTAAATAATGCAGGTGAGTGTCAGATAAGTAAGGCAGGCGAGTGTCAGGTAAAGCAGTCGAGTGTCGGTTTAGTATGGCCGGCAAGTGCCTGGTAAGGAATACAGGCGACTGTCAGGTAAGGCAGGCGAGTGTCAGGTAGTTTTGGGTAAGCAATGCAGGTAAGTAAGGCAGGCGAGTGTCGGGTAAGTAATGCAGGCGAGTGTCGGGTAAGGAATGCAGGCGACTGTCGGGTAAGTAATGGAGGTGAGTGTCAGGTAAGTAAAACCGGCGAGTGTCGGGTAAGTAATGCAGGTGAGTGTCAGGTAAGTAAGGCCGGCGGGTGTCGTGTAAGTAATGCAGGTGAGTGTCAGGTAAGTAAAACCGGCGAGTGTCAGGTAAGTAAGGTAGGTGAGTGTCAGGTAAGTAAAGCCGGCGAGTGTCAGGTAAGCAAGGCAGGCGAGTGTCAGGTAAGTAATGCAGGTGAGTGTCAGGTAAGTAAGGCAGGCGAGTGTCAGGTAAGTAAAGCAGGTGAGTGTCGGGTAAGTAATGCAGGCGATTGTCGGGTAAGTAATGCAGGCGAGTGTCGGGTAAGTAATGCAGGTGAGTGTCAGGTAAGTAAGGCCGGCGAGTATAAGGTAAGGTAGGTGAGTGTCATGTAAGTATTACCGGCGAGTATCGGGTACGGAATGCAAGTGAGTGTCAGGTAAGTAAGGCCGGCGAGTGTCGGTTAAGGTAGGTGAGTGTTCGGTAAGTATGACCGGCGAGTGTCGGGTAAGTAAGGCAGGTGAGTGTCAGGTAAGTAAGGCAGGTAGGTCAGGTAAGTAATTCAGGTAAGTGTCAGGTAACTAATGTAGGTGAGTGTCAGGTAAGTAATGCAGGTGAGTGTCAGGTAAGTAATGTACGTGAGTGTCAGGTCAGTAAGGCCGGCGAGTGTCAGGTAAGTAATGCAGGTAAGTGTCAGGTAAGAAATGCAGGTGAGTCTCAGGTAAGTAAGGCAGGCGAGTGTCAGGCAAGGCAATCGAGTGTCGGTTAAGTATGGCCGGCAAGTGCCGGGTAAGGAATACAGGCGAGTGTCAGGTAGTGTCGGGTAAGCAATGCAGGTAAGTAAGGCAGGCGAGTGTAGGGTAAGTAATGCAGGCGAGTGTCGGGTAAGTAATGGAGGTGAGTGTCAGGTAAGTAAAACCGGCGAGCGTCGGCTAAGTAATGCAAGTGAGTGTCAGGTAAGTAAGGCCGGCGGGTGTCGTATAAGTAATGCAAGTGATTGTCAGGTAAGTAAAGCCGGCGAGTGTCAGGTAAGCAAGGCAGGCGAGTGTCGGGTAAATAATGCCGGTGAGTGTCGGGTAAGTAAGGCCGGCGAGTGTCGGGTAAATAATGCCGGTGAGTGTCAGGTAAGTAAGGTCGGCGAGTGTCAGGTAAGTAAGGCAGGCGAGTGTCGGGTAAGTAATGCAGGTGAGTGTCAGGTAAGTAAGGCAGGTGAGTGTTAAGTAAGCAAGATAGGCGAGTGTCAGGTAAGTAATGCAGGTGAGTGTCAAGTAAGTAAAACCGGCGAGTGTCAGGTAAGTAAGGTAGGCGAGTGTCAGGTAAGTAAAGCCGGCGAGTGTCAGGTAAGCAAGGCAGGCGAGTGTCAGGTAAGTAATGCAGGTGAGTGTCAGGTAAGTAAGGCAGGCGAGTGTCAGGTAAGTAAGGCAGGCGAGTGTCGGGTAAGTAATGCGGGTGAGTGTCAGGTAAGTAATGCAGGTGAGTGTCAGGTAAGTAATGTAGGTGAGTGTCAGGTAAGTAATGCAGGTGAGTGTCAGGTAAGTAATACAGGTGATTATCAGGTAAGGCAGGCGAGTGTCGGGTAAATAATGCCGGTGAGTGTCGGGTAATTAAGGCCGGCGAGTGTCGGGTAAATAATGCCGGTGAGTGTCGGGTAAGTAAGGCCTGCGAGTGTCGGGTAAGTAAGGCCGGTGAGTGTCGGGTAAGTAAGGCAGGTGAGTGTCACGTAAGTATGGCCTGCGAGTGTCGGGTAAATAATGCCGGTGAGTGTCGGGTAAGTAAGGCCGGCGAGTGTCGGGTAAATAATGCCGGTGAGTGTCGGGTAAGTAAGGCCGGTGAGTGTCGGGTAAATAATGCCGGTGAGTGTCGGGTAAGTAAGGTCGACGAGTGTCGGGTAAGTAAAGCCGGTGAGTGTCGGGTAAATAATGCCGGTGAGTGTCGCGTAAGTAAGGTCGGCGAGTGTCAGGTAAGTATGACCGGCGAGTGTCGAATAAGGCAGGTGAGTGTCGGGTAAGGCAGGTGAGTGTCAGGTAAGTAAGGCAGGTGAGTGTTAAGTAAGCAAGGTAGGCGAGTGTCAGGTAAGTAATGCAGGTTAGTGTCAGGTAAGTAAGGCCGGCCAGTGTCGGGTAAGTATGGCAGGCGAGTGTAGGGTAAGTAATGCAGGCGAGTGTCAGGTAAGTAAGGCAGGCGAGTGTCGGGTAAGTAAGGCAGGCGAGTGTCAGGTAAACAAGGCAGGCGAGTGTCAGGTAAGTAAGGCAGGCGAGTGTCAGGTAAGTAATGCAGGTGAGTGTCAGGTAAGTAATGCAGGTGAGTGTCAGGTAAGTAATGCAGGTGAGTGTCAGGTAAGTAATGCAGGCGAGTGTCAGGTAAGTAATGCAGGTGAGTGTCAGGTAAGTAAGGCAGGCGAGTGTCGGGTAAATAATGCCGGTGAGTGTCGGGTAAGTAAGGCCGGCGAGTGTCGGGTAAATAATGCCGGTGAGTGTCGGGTAAGTAAGGCCGGCGAGTGTCGGGTAAATAATGCCGGTGAGTGTCGGGTAAGTAAGGTCGGCGAGTGTCGGGTAAGTAAGGGCGGTGAGTGTCGGGTAAGTAAGGCAGGCGAGTGTCAGGTAAGTAAGGCCGGCGAGTGTCGGGTAAATAATGCCGGTGAGTGTCGGGTAAGTAAGGTCGGCGAGTGTCGGGTAAGTAAGGCCGGCGAGTGTCGGGTAAGTAAGGCAGGTGAGTGTCAGGTAAGTATGACCGGCGAGTGTCGAATAAGGCAGGTGAGTGTCGGGTAAGTAAGGCAGGTGAGTGTCAGGTAAGTATGACCGGCGAGTGTCGAATAAGGCAGGTGAGTGTCGGGTAAGTAAGGCAGGTGAGTGTCAGGTAAGTAAGGCAGGTGAGTGTTAAGTAAGCAAGGTAGGAGAGTGTCAGGTAAGTAAGGCAGGCAAGTGTTGGTTAAGTAATGCAGGTGAGTTTCAGGTATGTATGACCGGCGAGTTTCGAGTAAGGCCGGCGAGTGTTGGGTAAGTAAAGCCGGCGAGTGTCGGGTAAGTAAGTCAGGCGAGTTCCATTTACATAAGGCAAGTGAATACCAGTTATGTAAGGCAGGCGATTGTCAGGTAAGCAAAGTAAGGTACGTAATTAAGGCAGGCGAGTGCCTTGTGCGTAAGGCAGGTGACCATCTGGTAAGGCAGAAAACACAAATTATCGAAGTGAGTGCCTGGTATTCAAAGCATGAGAGCGCCGAGCAAGTTAGTGAGGAAAGTTAGCATTGGTAAGTTAGACATAAGGATTGTAATGGAAATTCTCTTGAGCAAAGGATTAGATCATGTAAATAAATGCGAACCAAGGAAAATAAGTGAGTATCAGGTATTTTCGGTTTGCGCTAGGTAATTAAGCACAATGAGTGCAAGGAAAATAAAGTAGGTAACATGCTAGGTATGCAAGACAGGCGAGAGCACGCTAAATATGGCATACGATTGCCAGGTAACTAAGGTAAGTGAGAGCTAGATAGGTAAGGTAGGAGAAAAACAAGTAGGTGATCGCCAGGTAATTAAAGGAAGCAATATTAGTAAACTAACAGAACAACTGATAAGGTAAGGAAGGTGGGCTATTGCCTGGTAGGTAAGAATAGGGAGACCACGCAGTCAGAGTGACGGACAAGTAATGCGAATACCAGGAAAGTAAGGGGATTCTCGAATAGTTTGCCAGATTTCAGAGATGACAAAAGGAATTTAAGGTTAACTTAATGCTAGGTAAGTTGGTATTCTTTCATAAGTATAATATATGATCTCTAGGAAAGCTATCTATGTGAGCCCTAGGTAAGTTAGAAAAGTGAGTACCTAGCAAGTACAGATTATTATGGCCAGGCAAGTTGGTAAGAGAAGTTAGCTCTGACAAGTATGAGAGCGACAAGTAAGTAGAGGAAGTTCTCTGAAGTATGATATTTCAGGTAAATCAAATAAATGAGAACTAGATAAAATAAGTGAGTACAAGTCAATTGAGGTAAGAGAATGCAAGGGAAATAAGTTATGTAACGTGCCAGGTGAGTAAAGCAGGTGAGGCCCAGATAAGTAAAGCAGGCATTTTAAGTAAAATAAGTGATTAAGAAGTAAGGTAACAAAGCTCCCAGTAAGGTAAGTAATCACCAATTAAATGAGAATAGTGAATGCTAGATAAGTAAATTATATGAAGGCTAGGTAAGTAAAACAATTTAGGGATAACTAGCGTGACACCAGATAAAAAGTAAAAGGATTGCAAGGTAAGTGAGAGGAAGATTTGAAGTTATTGTTACATGAGTAAAAGCAAGGAAGATCATGCGGGTCTATGGTTAAAAGTGAGGGCCATATAAACAAAGTAAATTATAGCCTGATAATGGAAAGTTCGAGTGCTTAATAGGTATGCTAGTATTGTATGTGAACGCAAGGTAAGGAAGGAGAGTGCGGAGTCAATTATAAGAACATCAGGTAAATCAGGAAGGTGAGTGCCTATAGGTTGGGTAATTATAATTATTTTTTCTATCATTATTATTTTATTTTTATTTTTTAATAAGACTATTGTGTATGTAAACAATATGTTTGAATGTCAGGGACGTAGAATATGCAACCGCCGGCAAGAACGGGAACAACATATATGTGTATAGGAAGCAACAGGTATTTATTGTAAGTAATGTGTACAGCCGTCCGAATAAATTCGCGGCCACCTTAATGGTATTGAGCTGGGAAGAAAACAAGCTGATAATTCGCTTCCCAAATTAGATGAGGTCAAACATGTGGCATACTCATCAGTAGGCTTACCCGTTTATAACAACAAATACATTTATTAAATGTAATATGAGGAATTATTGCATGGTCTTAGTTTTCTATTCCTACCCCAGATCTATGGGCCGAACTGTTATGGTTGCACCCAGATAGCACTGAAATGTTGGTTAAGCGGCGGTTTTCTCGCGCCTTATGTTTTGGTTAGCAAATGAAACTGATACATTAAAAATAAATAATAATGATGAATAAAATAACAAAATAAAAGAATAAAATAAAAGTAAAGCACCTTTTCACATTATTCTAAGTCAAAATCGCACTGAACCTAATAATCTAATACGAAAGCCTCGTGATTGATCAAGATAAAGCAAATGAGTCAAATGGCGATTAATGCGTACATAGTAGGGAATGGGAAGGAAATATAGGCCACAGTCAAATCAAAGTCAATGTGATTTTTTTTTTTTTAAGTAATTGTAAGGAGATGTACCTCAACTAGTTAAATATTTCTACATACCTTTTCGTTCAATTCGAAATTTATGAATTTGAGTGACGTTTCCTTAGAAAATATTGAATGTTTGTTTTCCTAACAACTGGGTTTAGGATATAGTTGAATCCGCTACATTTTTACGAAAGAGTTTATTCGGCTACCTGTACCATGTTAGCCAAGGAAAGGTAGGCACGTAGGATTATGCAAATACAAAGATAGGTAAGTAAACTTGGATATGCGTTTGTGTGTCAAAATGAATATACGAATGATCATTTCTCTCTCGCTTTCTATCTATATAAATCTGTCTATCTATCTAATCTATCTATCTATCTATCTATCTATCTATCTATCTATCTATCTATCTATCTATCTATCTATCTATCTATCTATCTATCTATATATATGCACACACACACACACATATATATACTAGATCCAATATTCATAAGCTGATAAACCATTACAAACATAACAAATACGCTTAACATATATCCAACTATTTCACACAGA
>NC_091572.1:30528733-30536233 GCF_042767895.1 Penaeus vannamei | reverse complement strand
TGCTTTGTGTGAGCCTTATAACAGTTTTTCTAACCTTTTTACTTTTATTAATTGTTAACTAATACATTTGTCGTATGATCTGTTCGTTAACTATTGTATTTAATGTTTGATAAAAATAACTTTTACCACAATGACGTGGCTCACGTTTATATATACAGCCTCCAAATAAACCTATAAGGAATTTGTCTCTTTACTCGGTGTTTGTGGATTCTCTAGATTACCCTTACTGTGGCGTCGCTGGAGCATCAGGAAAAGGTAGTGTTTGACCCCATTACATTCCAGTTAGGAAATTGGTGGATATGATCGCGTAATATATGTGTTTACAACCAAGAGGGTTCATATCGTATTCTTCAGCACCAGCCAAAGATGTCCCCTTTTTAAGAACCATAAGTTCCTTTTTAATGTTACCTCGTCCCTTCAGGTTGCATATGAACTTTTTAGTGTTTATTTACTTTCTTAATGTTTTGTCAAATATCTACCAGTGGTGTTATACACACACACACACACACACACACACACACACACACACACACACACACACACACACACACACACACACACACACACACACACAAAGGAGTCAAGAACACACATAGACGACCCATTTTCTTTAGGGACTTGTACCTGGGGTATGGGATGTTACGTCTACTCATGGGGAAGGGTACGGGCCCCCTCCCTCCTTTCTTTAGGCCATAAGCCGCCATCCACCACTGGGTAGGGTGATTTTCGGGCTCTCCCCTCGACAGCAAACCATACAAGTGTTATTTAGTTTGTTTATATACATAACAGTTGAAAGATAAAGATGTTTCGTCAATGCAGATGTACTATAGCTGTAGAACGGATGGACACATATGATGCTATTTAATAGTATGTAGTTTTAACAGCTTATCTAGAGAAAATGAGCCAGAGAATCGTGCAGTCGACTTGGCAGGACTCGAAAGCACCATACAAATTATAATTGTAATTGTGTAATTGAAGCAGCTAATACATGTATAAACAATCCTAGCATCGAGGTAGATGATCCAAGCAAGGATGCAGTCGAACCCGGCTAGACGAAAGCAAAGTGTCTGGATCGAGGTATACGCTTCTCAGGGTAACAGGAAATGCTTCGGTGTCCCATTTATAGGGGGAGTGAATGGCCTGGAGCTCAAGTGACGACGACCATGTGTAAGTCACCCTCGCTCCCTCACCTTGGTTCTAGCTCCTCAGTCATAAGCTGGGGAGGGGCTATCTATTCCCAATATATAATCTTATCAATCACATTACCGAGCTTACAGTGATTGACAAACGATCAGTATTTGTAGTGGTTACATCGAGAGTGCGTACCCTGTCTAAATAGCCGTGCGACAAGTCTAAACTCCACGATAACCCTTTTATGGTAGTGATATTAGTAATAACAATAGTTTTTGTTTTAGTCGTATTACTCAGATCATCAGTATACATATCCTGACAGTTTTTTTTTTTATTATTATTATATAATTAATTCAGCTTTTATAATTGTTATTTCCCAATCAAATATATGTAAATGTGTGGTGAATGGGTCTCCTTTACCGAAAATTTAAGTAAGTTGACAAATCGACAAACTCCTTTAATATTCCCAAATTTATTATCCATCTCAGTGAAATCTCTCTCTTTTTTCTTGTTTTTCTTTTTGAAATGTCAGAGAAACAAAAGAACCTTCCTCTGGAGCTCCACTTCTGCATAATGTATATTTGATGTGTTTCCTCTCGGGTTCGGGGTAAATGCAATTAGAATCCCCTTCTTCCTTTCCTCTCCCTCTTTCTGATCCTTTTCTCTGCTTTCCTGTGTTTGTTCCTCTCTCTCTTACTTTCTTTCTCTCTCTCTCTCTCTCTCTCTCTATGTATATATATATATATATATATATATATATATATATATATATATATATATTTATATATATATATATATATATATATATATATATATATATATATATATATATATGCTTTCGATATTTGAAAAATGCATTGGTTCTAATCGTAAAGAAAACGTATATATACGTATTTTCATCTATAAAGGCATATCAATATAGCAAAATTTAGCGTTATTACAAATCGAGTAACATATAATGATTACCTACAAATGGTTTGTTTATTTTAATGCTAACAATTCAATGAGGGGAAAGTGATATAGGGGGGGGGGGGTATTTACTCATTTATGATATTTGAGCCAGTGGATATAGCAACGGAATTCGTCGATGCAGACACTTACAGTGCTGTCAAGGAATAGATTGAGAGTGAAGTTATATATATTGAGTAAAGTGTAAGAGACGAGAATCATGAAGGTTAAAAGAAAAGAACATATTGGCAAGGTAGCAATATTTTATTTAAAATATGTTTTAATCTATAACTTGAAAAATAAATTGCATTTTTACATATATATGTATATACACATATATATACCTGTGTGTTTGTTTTGTATGTGTGTGTGTATATATATATATATATATATATATATATATATATATATATATATATATATATATATATATATATATATGTACACACACACACACACACACATATCTATATCTATATATATATATATATATATATATATATATATATATATATGTAAATAAATAAATATATATATATATATATATATATATATATATATATATATATATATATATATATATATATATATATATATACATATATACATATATATATATGTAAATATATATATTTATATATATGTATGTGTGTGTGTGTGTGTGTGTGTGTTTGTGTGTGTGTGTGTGTGTGTGTGTGTGTGTGTGTGTGTGTGTGTGTACATTTACATGTATATATATATATATATATATATATATATATATATATATATATATATATATATATATGTATGTATATGTGTATGTGTGTGTGTGTGTGTGTGTGTGTGTGTGTGTGTGTGTGTGTGTGTGTGTGTGTGTATTCATACATACACTCACACACATAGACTGATTGATTATTCTTGAAATATTTTCTAGATCCTTAAATGTCATTGCATATCTATAAGGCTATACAGCATCAGACACTGAAAACTAACTGAAGAATTGTATTAATAGCTGTGTAATTGCTTTCTTTTTTCATATATATCACAGAAAAATACCCTATGTGCAATTCAATCTTACCATTGAAAAATAAGAAATAAAATAAAAAATAAAACGTATACAGAATGTTTAACGAAATCCAAAAGCAATATTCTCTGTTTTTTTTTCTTGATCTCTTGGAAACTAAATGTGGCGTATTTTTCTTAGAGTTTTTTGACATGCTTCTGCAATATTGAGATGCAGATAATTTTGATCGCCTTTGCCAATTTTGTCGTTATCTGGTGCAATTCAACGCATCAGTTAGTTCTATATTTAATTTCTATATATTTTTTTTTTACATGAAATTCTTATTTTGTTAAGAGAATTCTTGGATTTATGAATAATGTCCTTTACATTCTTAATTGGAGATGAGATAGATAACGGTCGTGTTCTTGATAGACTATCTATTGATATTAACATCGACGTTCAAAACTTTTTCCGCTTTTCTTGCCATCGAAAATTTGAACATCTGCCAGAAATTTGTGTAAAGTTGGTGTAACAGTTAAGTACAATTATCAAAAGTGAAAGTGGAATCCTGTGGCGATGGCAGTGAAAGGACAGTAACACAAGGAACTATGTAAGGGAATTTGTATTGAAATTAAGTATTGTGATAATGTTCTTTAACAAACTGAAAAATGATATTTTATTCACAATGCAATGCAACAATGGAATAAAGACATTTGAAAAGAATCAATTCAATATATGAATCAAATTGGATAGATACAATTGGTACACTGGTACTATATATCAAGTACACTGTACCTACAATCATATCAAAAGAGCACAGAAGATTCACGTTATATATGTTGAACTTTGGGGAATTCCTCAAATGTTAAAGATGTCGGTAAAACCCTAATTGCCTGTTTGCAGATAAAGAAAAAATACCGATTTTCTCACACACACACAGAAAGAGGGAGAGAGAGACAGGGAGGGAGGGAGGGAGAGAGAGAGAGACTGAAAGACAGAAAAAGAGAGAGAAAAAAGAAAGAGACAGACATTGAGAGAGAGGTGGGGTGAGGTACAAAAAGAAAGAGAGAGAAGGGGGAGAGGTATAGTACAAAATGAAATAGAGAAGGTGGTATATATATATATATATATATATATATATATATATAGAGAGAGAGAGAGAGAGAGAGAGAGAGAGAGAGAGAGAGAGAGAGAGAGAGAGAGAGAGAGAGAGAGAGTCAGAGACTGAGACAGACAGACAAACACCATACAGTCCTAACCAGGCAACTCATATCACTAAATAGACAAATAAAGCGAGTTCTGGCTGGATAAAAGAATAACACTCGACTTATGCAATGTCCCTTGATTATATATGTTTAACCGAATTACGTGTTCCTTGTTCTGTGCAGAAGTTCGCCAAAAAAATATCAGGGAGACTTCTAGGAATGTTGGAACTTGTATTTTAAGATGTCAGTTTTTCTTATGATGGGGTGAACGTTTCAAGCAAAGAAGTGCTCGGCAAGGATAACATACACACACACACATGAATACAACACACACACACTCAAACACACACACACACACACACACACACACATACACACACACACACACTAATATCTAACTATTTTTATTTTAAATAATACAATTAGCATTAGCTTTGTCATTATTGTTCTTATGTTTGTTATTATTATCATTATTATTAATATTATTATTGTTATTGTTATTACTGCTGTTATTATCATTATCATTAGCATCATTATCATTGTTATCATCATTATTATTATTATAAAATATTTGCTGCTATTATTGTTATCATTAATATCAGTCATAATTATTGTTATTTACATTAATATTATCCTTATTAATACACTTACTGAGACTTTTATTATTATTATTACCTTTATTATTGTCATCATTATATTATTTTATTATCATCATCTTCATCCTCTATATCATTATTTTTATTATTATCTCTATTATTACTATCATCATCATTAATGTATTATCCTTATTTTTTATTATTATTATTTTCATTATAATTTTATCACTATTGTTGTTATCATCATTATTATGCTTATCATTGCTGTTATGATAATATATATAAAAAATAATTTTATTATCATCGTTATTCGTATTATCACCATCATCCTCATCATTCGTCTTCTCATTATTATTATCTAAATGTATTACCTATTTATTTGTACATCCTTTTAATTGGAATTCTTAACAAACAATATTTAGAACTATACGTTGAAAATAACTTCATTACAATAACTATATAGAATATTTCTAACATGGGCAATCCTGTACTGTTTTTGTCATTGTTTCGTTTTACATATTTTTTTACGAAACAATGTACATCGTGAAGCAAATTACCATGTTGAATAACGTATGTAATTTACATATTAATAGCTTGAAAAATCGGCAGAAAAAGATACTGACAATGACTAACACGGAGAAGAGCAAAATGTGGATTTTTTCAGTATAGCATAAGAAAAATATATTTAGATTATAGAAAGAGTTTTTTTATTTCTTTATTTAATAAACCAGAAATGACCTAATCGCACCCCCCCTTTTCACTTCTATTATATCTATATGTTTGTCTCTGTCTACTTGCTTCTGTCATTATCACTCTCTTACTCGTTCTCCCTCCCTCACTTTCTCTCTCTTTATTCCTCCTTCCCTCTCTCTCTATCAATGCATCTATATATTTCTCTCCCCCTTTCTTTTTACCCTGCCCCCTCCCCCCCACGCCGCTCTCTATCATTTTTCTTTCTCTCACTCTCTTACCATCCTTTCCTCCCTCCGTCCCTCCCACTCTCACACCTGCCTTCCCCTCTCCTTTTCACCTTCCGTTCCTCCTCTTTTCCTCTCCTTGTCTCTCTATCTATGATTTATCATGCCTTAACAGCGTAATCATTATTTAATCGTTTCACTAATTCATAACTGTAAATTACAGATCATCTGCGACTACAATAAATCTGTACTTTCTGTAATTAAAAGAATTTATCAGCGTGTTTGACCTGTTTTTTTAACTGTATTTTTTATGATTTTGTATGATTAGGATTATTATCACCACTATTATCATTAGAAATAATAGTGGTAAGGTTAACATTATCATTAAGATTATCACAATTATCACATACGCGACCATCATTATCTTAATTGTAATTTCCTTTCTCTAAGTCATTATCTTTGTTCTTATTATTAATGTTATAATTATGATTATCACTGTTTTCATCCTTTTTACTGTTATTATTAGCATGATGATCATTTTCATTATTACCATTATTATTATTATTATTATTATTATTATTATTATTATTATCATTACAACCATGATCATTATTATTAGTAGTATCATTACTTTTACCTTATTATTTTTATTAATAGTAGGAGTGGTGGAAATAATAGTATGAGTATTATCATTATTGTTAGTATTACTATGATGATGATGATGATGATGGTCGTGGCAATGGTGATGGTGAGGATGAGGATTACCATTACTACTATTATTAATATTACTACCAGTACTATTTTTATCATTAAATCAATCATTATTATCAATGGAATTTTCGTAATTATTATCAATGAAATTATTGTCATTATTATCCCTATAATTATTTCTATTATCATTATCATTATTGCTATCATAAATATCTTTATAATTATGATTATAATTACCATTATCAATAACACTGATATTATATCTTATGTTATCTTTATTATCATTATTATTGTTCTTATTGATTATCAATATCATCATTGTCATTTTTATAGTCCTTATTGTATCTATCAGTATGGTCTTCGTAATTGTATTTATCACTATACTAATAATAAGAATTATTATTAATATAAATAATGTTAATATAATTTTTATTATGATTATCGTTACTTATACATTTTTATTGATAGTGTCGTTGACAATTTGGTTGTTTTTTTATTTGTTATATTGCAATTTATATTAATATTATTAGTGATGACAACGGCTATCGTCATCCCCATTATTGAAATTATCCTTTTCGGCTTTAAATGTATTAAGGATTTTTTCTCTGACATTAAATATTTCCACTCTTTCAGACCCAGAAAACACACTTGTGACATATTCTCACTTCAGATTCACTTCCTGCCGACGAGCGAAAGCGTCACTCATGTCTTTAGCAACTTCTCATGAGAAAAATCATGACATGTTTTATGTCGCGAGTTAGTGTAAGGCGTCTGCGGCGGAAGAGGCAGTGAGTGAGGTCTAGTTTATTTACTTTTGAGGTTTAAATTGATTTGCTTTTGCTTGTTTACTTTTGTGTTAGTTTTTGTCGGAGGATGCCATATGATATATTCAATTTTACATTATCATTTTCACTATTATTACTGTTATAATCATCACCATAAATATCATTATATATAGCTATTATCATTTCCAATATCATTGTTTACAAAATCATCATTAGTCTCAT
>NC_091572.1:30518733-30523733 GCF_042767895.1 Penaeus vannamei | reverse complement strand
CTTGTCCCTCCTTTGCCTCTTCCTTCAAGTTCTTCCCTCTTTTATTTCCCTCTCCTTCAGAATTGATGGCTTTCGTTCTCGTCTTCTCGCTTCCCGAAAGACAAGAATTGTGCATCGCTTGGCTCATCCCGACCTTTTATGGGAATGTGTATAAGTGCTTTTATAATCATAACCATCATTATCATCATCTCTATCACCATCATCATAGTAATCGTTGTCAGCTTCGTCGTCGATGTCATCATCATTCTCTTTATCATCATCATAGTTGTTCTTTTTTTTCAAATACACAATTGCTAATCATAACAGTAATCTTATTGATCGTAATAATATCACCAAATCCACAATGAAAATTATATTTGTGGAAGCTGTGTATCCGGAATAACACAAACCATAACATTATTGTATATGACCAAAGGACATCTCTGTTATCAATATCAATATAATGATGCTATGTAATGCATTACTTGATTACTTGATTTTTATAATACACCAGCCGCCAGACGACATCAGAATTAGTTGGATTAACTATATCATCACAGTAGTTTCTGTTTCGCTGTAAGCTTATTTGGAATGGCATGGAAGCTGTTCATATCATCAAAACACGCTACATAACTATTTTTGTAGTTATTATTATGATCATCATTGTCATTATTGTTATAATTATTGACATGAGTTGTAGTTCTATTATTATTTTTATCGTTATATTTATTATTATTATCCTTTATTATATTTTTTTTGCTTACAGCGAAATAGTAATAACAATGAGGATGACGATGATGATAATGCTGATCTTAATAGCGGTAATGGTAATGATAATATCGATTATAAAAATAATGGTAATTATTATGATAATCATAGCAATGATGATAAAGAATTAATGATGTTAATGATAGAAACACAAATAATGACTATTGAAGGCCTGGGCACAAAGCTCTTGTAATTACAGTTAAATCATCCCTCTATACTCTGAGCAAGGAGAGGCCGTGGTTCCTATCCTGTAGCAGTGAAGGATTCTTGTTATGAAGGCTGCCACTCGAGTACGGTGCCACGTCCTTACCAAGCACATAGTAAATTCATTTTATTTTGGATCAGTATCCGGTGGAATTAGTAATACTTAGAGTTTACAAACAGACAGAAAGACAGATAGAGAGGAAGGAGTGGGGATTGACAAATAGAAAAACACATTTAGAGAGAGAGAGGGGGGGGGGGAGTTGTTGCAGTTAAATAGTGTACGTGTCTTTATCAACAAATCACGTCAAAGAAACTTAGACGGGTTATGACATCTGGAAGTCTATTTACCACACGAGCTCTTTAAAACGTTTAATCAAAAGAACTAAAAAGTTATTGCCCGAGTACGCCTGTTGCTTTAAGAGTTTTATATAGTACACGGATGCAAGTCTTTCTAAGTACTCTTCAACGAGAGTGTAATGAAAGGCCAGCGCAAAGGAGATGTAAAAGCCCCCTGAGTTACCATCGTTTGTGTTGAGATTCCAAACTGCCTTTCTGTTTGTTTACGTGCTCGGGGTCCTCTCAAAGGCGTCTCTGCTCCTTGTCTGTCTAAATGCATATCGGGACGTGACGCGACTACAGGGGACGCTGTGGCTATTGAAAGAGAATATTGAGACATTGGTAACACTTTTTATTTTTCTCTTTTTTCTCGTTACGCAGCTCTATACAAAGTGACTTTCCCTTTTCCCCTCGCTTCTCTTTTGCTCTTCCCTTCCTTTCACTGTTCTTCTTTCTCCTCTTTTCTCCTTTCCTTCTCTGGCTCTGTGAATGCACTTGTAAATATTTTCTTTTTTAAGTTCACATGAGTACGAAAGGGTGTTCATTGCAATGCAAATTAAATTATACACCCTAAATTAATTGCTTCGTAAAATTATTAGTGATTTTAACAATACTGCACTGATTCCGTGAATAATGTCATGATATTAAAGTCAACATTTAATTGAGTCTGTGAAGAAAGAAAGAGAGAGAGAGAGAGAGAGAGAGAGAGACAGACAGACAGACAGACAGACAGACAGACACACACACACACACACACACACACACACACACACACACACACACACACACACACACACACACACACACACACATACACACACACGGGTCAACAAACAGAAAGGCAAGCAAACAGACAGATAGACAGAAAGAAAGAGAGAGATACAAACAAACATACAAAGTCTTATCTCAAAGTTCCAAAGCAAATGCTGAAAATATATTTGTACACATACTAAAACATCCACATCAGATATACAGACGCAAGTCTCCTCTCTCTTTTGACTGGTAAAACAAATGTTTGTGTTGTATCCAAGTTCTGGCATGCTTTATGCCCCCCCCCCCCTGTTCAGAAGGGGAAAAAATCATCTGAAATATTCTCGATAATTTGAACTAACACTTGAAAATCTGGATTCGTAGATTTTTTCAAAAGAACATGATTAGCAATGCAATGTTGAGTATAGCTTTTGTTTTTGTTTTTTTGTTTATGTTCTTTTATTTCCTATTTCGGGGAATATTGATAAAACTCAGATGACGTAAAACGAAAAAAAAAAATGTAAAACAAATATTGTGACACGTGTGCTATTAGCATAGAAAAATGCATACGATGAAAAGAAGAATGCAGAACACAGTACAAAGATCATTTTTGGATATATGTTTTTTGTTGTTTTTGTGTGGTTTTTCATCCATTGTTTTCTCATTATCCTTCTTCTTCTCATTATAATTATTATGATCATTATTATTTTCATTATTATTATCATCATCATTCTTCTTATTATTATTGTTGTTGTTGTTGTTGCTGTTGTTGTTGTTGTTGTTATTGAAATTATTATAATAATTATTATTATTATTATTATTATTAGTCCTTTTTACAGATTAAAAAAAAAAAAAAAAAAAAAAACACTGAAACGTATGATATTGATACACATGAATGTTCCCTATATTGTTCTCCGTCTTCTTTTGAAGCTCTTTTGAAGTTCACCAAACATCACTCGCATCTTACATGCTATTTTATCTTTTTTATATATGTATTTGTTTATTTCCCTATCTTTTATTTTCCATGAATGGTTTGTTTACTTATTTATTCATTTAATTATTCCTATCATACATTGTTTTATTATGTTTCATTTATTTATTGATTTACTATTTATTTATTTCATATTGTTTATTATCGTATATTTATTTTATTTTATTTTTTATCTATTTATCATTTTTTTCTTTCTTTTTTCTTTTTGCAGGGAACGAGTTCACGTAACATTGATAAGACCCTGTCGTGTATAGTTATGTTTTCAAGTACTTTAAAGAATGAAGATGGCAAAAAATGTGGTATAAGATTGTGTCATTCTTAGACTCGGGTGAATAATTAGATGGTTTGAGGGAAAAGATGTTTTCGGGTCTTTTAATAGTTACCGAAGATACAGAAATAGATATGTGTAGTTGTCTAGTCTTCATGATCGAATTCCTAGCACTCAGATTCTCCAAAGTTTAAGTGTATTGTAATATCCCTGTGCATGGCAAAATCCCAAAAGGATACACCGTAATCAGCAATTTTACAATACCTCCTGTTTGCATGGCGCATTACGTGTCATGTCCAAAGCCCACAAGCATACACGTAGATGCAAGCTTGCAGCAATCTTTACTTCATTTGCAAAAGCTCTTGTGTGCAATCACTGATCTCGTGGCTCGATTCCGTATTCCCATGTCTCTCACACTGCATCTGCAATCAGGTCTTTTCTGATTGTAACTGCAAAAGAGGCGATTGCTGAGTTTGTAGCCTCTTTGGGGGGTCATCAAAGAACAGGATGCTTAAAAGGGGGAAGCATACGAAACCGGCGAACTTCGTTCTCGAGCGCGACGGCCCTCTTAATTAAGGATTCATGGCAGCCTCTTTTTTGTCTTTCCTCCCAGATACACACAAAGCCACAGACACACTTTGCGAGTGTGTGTGTGCGCGTATTTAGACATAAACGTGCCCTTATATGAGGTCGTGGTTTCCTGCGTACATATAAAGAAAGTAAAAAGAGCAAAACCGTCAGTCGCGTGTGAAGGTTTGGCATGTTTAACTATGTTTGAAACTGCGAATACACCAAAAACTCAGCATCCTCTTTGCCATTTTAGAAATGTGCAATGTATGTGTGTGAGTATATATATGTATATACATATATATGTAAGTGTGTGTGTGTGTGTTTTTATACACATGTATAATAAATGTATATATATAAATACATATATAAATACATGTACATATATATGTTTATATATATGTATGTATATATATATATATATATATATATATATATATATATATATATATACACTCATATGTGTGTGTGTGTGTGTGTGTGTGTATGTGTAAATGTATGTATGTATGTATGTATGTATGTATGTATGTATGTATCTATCTATCTATCTATCTATCTATATATATATATATATATATTCATATATGTGTATATGTATATGTATATATATATATATATATATATATATATATATATATATATATATATATATAATATATATATACATATATACATATATTCATATATGTATATACGTATATATATATATATATATATATATATATATATATATATATATATATATATTCATAAATTATATATATATATATATATTCAAAAATTATATATATATTTATATATATATATAGATATAGATATATATATATGAATGTATATGTTTATATGAGTGTTTCTATTTATGTATCAAAGGCAAACCAACGTCTTTTGCAATCTTCATTTTCCAGCGAAAATGCAACAAATACATTTCTTACACGTCATGGTAAGAAAGTAATGTGTTTTGGCTGTCTTAGCCATTCAGACACAACACGGGTCTTTAGATTTTTGACACCCTCCTCCTCATTCGCCGGTTTATGGACGTAAATTAACTATTCATAACAAGGCGTAATCTACAAGAACTCACGTCAAACTAACACTACTCTATGGAATTCCTCCGGGAGCCTTATCTGCAGCCAACTT
>NC_091572.1:30498733-30501233 GCF_042767895.1 Penaeus vannamei | reverse complement strand
ACTTCTCTTACCTACTTGGCATTCATTTGCTTTACCTACCTGGCATTCATTTGCTGTACTTACCTGGCATTCATTAGCCTTACTTACCTGGCACTCACTTGACTTACCTACCTGACATTCATTTGCCTTACTTGCCTGGCACTGTTCTCTTACCTACCTGGCATTCATTTGCTTTACCTACCTGGCATTCATTTGCTTTACTTACCTAGCACTCACTTGACTAACCTACCTGACATTCATTTGCCTTACTTACCTGGCACTCACTTCTCTTACCTACCTGGCATTCATTAGCTTTACCTGGCATTCATTAGCCTTACTTCCTTGCCACTCATTTGACTTACCTACCTGGCATTCATTTGCCTTAACTACCTGTCATCCACTTGCCTTGCTTACCTGGCACTCACTTCACTTCCTTGATGGCATTCATATGATTAAATTACCTGGCACTCACTTGATTTACCAACCTGGCCTTCATTTTCCTTACTGACTTAGCACTCACTTGTCTTACTTTCTCTAAAACCTATTTACCTTGCATGACACTCACGTACCTTGCCAGGCGCTCATTTATCGTACCAAACTCACGCATATTGACCCGGCGTCAAATACTAATACCTTACATGCAATGCCTTTGCCTACTTTTGGTTACCTGGCATTCATTTTTCTTCTTTCCCTGGCACCCATTTCCCTTAGCTACCTGGCACTTGCCTATCTTTCTCTGGCACCCATTTGCCCCACTCACTTTTACAATGCAGTCCCCCCCCCTTACATCCAAGGGGGAGATTCCATTTCTAAGTACGGATTGCAATTTCTATTTCTATTTCTAAATACGAAGAATTCACTATACTTAACTGGATCTCACAAACTTTCATAAGTACTCATTTTTCTTAACTGACACATACGTTGCCAACCTTTGGTTACGGTAAGTTTCTTTACTTATATGATGCTCATTTACCTACGTTACTTGGACTGAAAAAGTAATTAATAGTCTGTTTAATAGATTTTATGGTAAATACAGAAAATTCAAAATGTATATGGCTGTAATATTTGCAGTATTTGTAGTCAAGACTCCACTTTTCTTTTTTCAAGCCTTTCGTTTTTTAAAGAACTTGTTTTATTTCTGAATCAGAATATTTCCACTAAATGTAGAAAATTAAACCTATCAAATATGAATATTCTTCTTGAGAACATTAGTGCAATTAAGTGAGGTATTTCTGATGTTAAAAGCCCTTATGATAACAATCTAACTATATTTCCATCAACTGGAAAGGGGAAGAAAGGTTGGGTTGTATTTTTGGATTGATCCTGACTGGCTTCTACTATTTCATTTTTTATATATAGAAACACACACTCAAGCCCACTCATGCACACGAATATAAACCGAATAGGGGAAAGAAAAGACTGCAAAACAACGAACAGAGACAAAATGAGGCAAAGACCGGAAAATATCTGGCTCAGAAGGATCAACAGAATACAGTACAGCAATGATTTCCAGCCTCTCCAATGCTGTACGTCACGACCATTATCTTCAAGTTTTCAGATCTAGTTATTACTAGTTATAAGAGTAATGATATGAATAAATTTAGGACAAGAACATTATCTGAAAAGACTCCGATTTATTAATATTAAACCTTTATGAACCAGATATTCAATAATGATACAGTTAAATCATAATGATAAATGAGAAATAGTAATAACAACTATTACTATTACCCTAAGAGGAATCTATAAATGTCACCCCCCCCCCAAAAAAAAGGACACATTTCTAAAAGTAAACGACAAGCATTATTCAAGGGAAATTCAACTCAAGCAAGCAATTGCTCCATTTGTCGCCATTCCAATTGTGATCACAATACCATCCAAAGGTAAACGCAATATGATGAAAATGAATAACATACGATGGAGCAAGACATGTAATGTAAAACGTTGGTCGTATAGTTTGTCTTTTAATTTCAGTCAGACCATGTACTCTAAAATGTATAATAATCGTGTGGCAGTCTCAACTATGGTTCGGAAGAGAGAAGTTACTGCCATGGCTATTAAACGTAGGGGAGCTTAACTTATGAGCATCTGTTTGTTTGGTCCATGGGAATATTTTTTTAAAATTAAAATCTGTCCATATTTTTTTGAGTAAAAAAAAAAAAAAAAAAAAAAAAATCCTGGATCCGAACCATGGTCTGCATCACCACCAAAGTGCACCTCTGGTTAAAATCTCATTAAAATTTATACACAACTTTTAGAAATATCAGAAAACACAAACAAAAAACAAACAATCAATAAACAAACAAAGAAACAAAATGTCATGGGGTACACGAAAATTAAATATATGTGCTTAGATACCTTATATACATATGTTTACACCGCCCTGTACTTGTATTTCGTCTTTTCACGGGAGTCTGCGTGTTAAAATTGGCCCCGTGGCCCCGTAGAGTTAAGTACCACGGATCCGCGGGCGAAAAGACACGTGAGTCATTGTCCGGCGACACGGGCAGCGCTCAGAACG
>NC_091572.1:30491233-30493733 GCF_042767895.1 Penaeus vannamei | reverse complement strand
TTTTCATAATTCAAGAAGCACGAGGATCCATTTTCTACCTCTCTGACTTACACGACCGCCTCATGCGCTGCACTCTTCCTCCTTGCAATATTCGCTAAGGCGTTTGCAATCCAAGGTCAGGGCGGAGTCTTAAATAATCATGGTAACGAAGCAGTCGACTCGTTATCCGTTTTCATGTTGGAATGCCATTCGAAAAAAATGTCCCTGTGCAATTAAAGTTGATTGCAAATTAGGAATAATGGTTTGCTTGCCTTTCGCTTATTATTTTTGTTCTTCATTTTCTTTCCCGCATGTCTTTGGGACATTTTTTTCTACTGCCTGTTTTTGGCCTTTCACTTTTTTTTTTTTTTTTTTTTTTTTTTTTTTGCTTCATACCCCCTCGTCTACTTTTCTTTAACATAAGTTTCATTGTCATT
Organism: Penaeus vannamei; assembly: GCF_042767895.1. Classification (NCBI taxonomy): domain Eukaryota; kingdom Metazoa; phylum Arthropoda; class Malacostraca; order Decapoda; family Penaeidae; genus Penaeus; species Penaeus vannamei. The sequence continues at coordinate 30,493,317 of NC_091572.1, read as the reverse complement.
ATTATCATCATAATCACTATTATAGTTATTATCGTTATTATCATTATCATTATGCTATTGTTATCATTATTGTGAATATTATCATTATTACTTTATCTATAATTATCATTATTTTTGTTGCTTTTTATTGCCATTACAATTACCTTTATCTCTATTATTATTTCATTATTATGGTCGATATTATCATTACTATTATTTAGGATTATTGTTTGTCATCATAATTCTTAATATCATTATTATTTATAAAATAATAATGTTTATTATTTTCATTATTTTTATTTCATTATTATCATTATTAATACTACTATTATTATTATCATGGTTATTATTATTATTATCATAATTATTATTATCATCATCATCATCATCATCATCATCATCATCATTTTCATCATCATCATTATCGTTATCATTATCATCATCATCATCATCATCATCATCATCATCATCATCATCTTCAATCATCAATCATCATCTTTGTCATTATGATCATCATCATTTTAATCTTCACTGTTGTTATTATCAAAATTGCTATTTTTATCATTAGTTTTATCACTATTATGATTATTTCTACTTATCATTTTCTCGTTCATCTCTTGTTCTTGCTTCCCCCTTTTATTCTTCGCCTTTATGTAATTACTCTAAATATATATGTAAGTCAAACAGCATTTGCAATTCCAAAAGTAATTTAAGAAAAACTTTCCAGACAGCCAAACATTTACTTGGGCAATGTGTGTTATTCCGGTAGTTGTCTGCTAAGTATTCATAACAAGAAAAAATGATAATGATAATAATAATAATACTTAGTAATAATACTAAGGAAAATATAATAATGATAACGATAGTAATGACAGCAATAATGATAACGATAATGATCATAATGATGATGATAATAATGATGATAATGATAACAATAATAGTAACAATAATAACAAAATCAATAATGATAACATTAATAATAGTAATAATAATGTTAATGATAATAATAAAACAATAAAAATGATAATGATCATAAAAGTAAGAATTGTTATTATTGATATGGTTATAACAAAAACTAATGATAGCAATGATATAAAAAAGAAAAAATAACAAAAACATCATCAACAAGAATAGGAATGATAATACAAGAAGTGATAATGATAAATAATAAATAAACACTTAGATAATAAGTAGATAAAGCAAGTAAATATCATGAAAGATAAAAAATAAACAAAGGTTAAGGTTATTGACATTTTCTGAACCCATAGTCAAATATCTACATGAATGTGAGATTCAATTAATATCCTAAATCACTTTATTATTCCTGACGACACTATTAAATATTTTAGTCCATTGAGAGACGGTTGAGCCTTTTACTTTATTATGTCAACGTAGTGGAGTCGGTTCATGTATTATGTGTTTGGATAAGATAGACACACGAGTAAATGACATGGTGTGTGTGTGTGCGTGTGTGTGTGTGTGTGTGTGTGTGTGTGTGTGTGTGTGTGTGTGTGTGTGTGTGTGTGTGTGTGTGTGTGACAATGATGATTCCTATTCAGGCTCTGTAAGAATCTTTCTTTTCATTTCTGAAGTCTTAGTCATTACTGTTCTTTCCTCATCATTCTTCTTTCTTTCCATTGTCTTCTCTATTTTTTCGATTTTTTACACATTTCTTATTGCTGTCCTTATTTTTCGCTTTCGATTATTTGCATTTACTTTTTCGCCACCACCATTATCTTCTTTTTTTTTATATCCCGATCCCTCGTTTTCATCTCTTTTTCATTCTTCTTTGTCATTTACTCCTTCGCCTTTTCCTCTTTTTTCTTTATTTCCTTCCCATTATACCGTTTCTTATCAGGATTAAGAGTATTTATCGAGCTCATTCACTGTGACTGAGGTCTCCTATCGCTGAAAGAAATGAACAGTTAATATCCGGACAAACCAAAAGGTATTAAGTCCTACATTGTGCCATTTGGAGAGTCAGGATAACGTGTGTTTTTAGGAAGAAAGATTTGTTTCCCTTTTTTTGAGAGGGAGAGAGAGAAGGAGGAAGGGAGAGAGAAAGAGAGAGATAGGGGGGGAGATAGATAGATAGAGAGAGAGGG
>NC_091572.1:30473733-30476233 GCF_042767895.1 Penaeus vannamei | reverse complement strand
AGAGAGTTGAAAAACGGAATTTCTTTCTTTCCCGCCTTTCCTTCGCACCATTTTTCCTTCTTCTCTTATGAGGCGTTATGAGGCACGGTTCTGGACGCTGTTGGCTGCCGCGAGAGGAGCTTCTCATCGTCACTTCGCTTTTTATTTGCTTCATGAGGATATTTTCTTCAGTCTTGGCCGTTAAAGAGAGAGCGGAAGTCTTTAAAGGAAGTCTAGGAAAAATTATTTTGAAACCCTTTGCAGAAAGTTATCCCTGAATTCAAATCGTTTAAAGTCATTCTATCCTTTCCCGCTTTTCCTCGCTCTCTTCCCCTCTCCCTCACCCCGACAACTTTATCCCTCTTCCTCTCCTCTTCATCTTTCTTCTTTCTCACCCGCATCCTGCTTCTCTCTTCTCTCACGTCCTTCCTTCCTCACTCCATCCAACTCCTCCCTCCTACCCCGTCCTTCCCCCATCTTTCCCTCTCTCTCTCTCTTCCTCACACTCTTCCTTTCTTTCATGTTCTCCGTCATCACACCTTTTCCCCATCTATCCCTCTCCTACGTTCGCCCTCTTCCAACACCTCCCCCCAATACCCCTATACCTCCCTACCCCCCTCCATCTTATGCAGACGTCTTCGTATCTCGTGAAGAAGAATGGTAAAGGGGGATAAAAAAGAAGGCGAAGGAGAAGAAGAAAAAGAAGAAAAATAAAAAATAATCTTCGCACGCAGGATTCTTCTCCTTGAACAACACTATACTTTACGGCAACTTAACGTCTTCTGAACCGGAGTGTTGGAAACTAAGACCTCGGCCAACGTCTGCCAACCTTTTCCATCGATTGTGACACAGGGTCCTCTTCAGTGGGTCACCTGTCTGAAGGAGCTTAAAATTACACACACTCTCCTCTTGCCTCATCTTGCTTCCTTCGCACACTTAAAGCAGATGTGATATAACCAGCACATGGTATACTCATGTTGAAATTTCTTTTCACTTCTATTTCTCCATATATATATATATATATATATATATATATATATATATATATATATATATATATATATATATATATATATATATATATATATATATATATATATATATATATATGTATGTGTGTGTGTGTATGTATGTGTATATATATATATATATATATATATATATATATATATATATATATATATATATATATATATATATATATTGTTTTTATTATTATTATTATTATGATGATGATTCTTTAGCTCTTTAAACTTATCCCTCCTTAAGTGTTGAAAATAACTATCCACGGTATTTAATCTAATTGTATACCTATGTAGATGTATTCATCTTTGTACTTACGTATCTATCCGTCTGTCTATCTACTTGTTTTTATTTTCTTGTCATTTTGTCTTCTTTTTATTTATTTTATTCTCTTTCCTTCTCCCATTGATATTAAATTTCCATCTTGAAGGATTTATTTATCAATACATTCATTTTTGTTACTGTTCATCAATATTGTAATTTTCCTTGACCCAGGTATAGAAAGATTCGTTCCTAAATCTGTTTAGATGATAGATTCAGTCCCTCTTTCTTTTATTCACGCATTCACTCAATTATTCATAGTCATCCATTCGCGTAACTATTCGCAGGTGAATCTATATCTTACTAGATTTATTTTTCCTTTTCTCCTCCCTGGCCCTCCACCCTTCTCTCTCTCTCTCTCTCTCTCTCTCTCTCTCTCTCTCTCTCTCTCTCTCTCTCTCTCTCTCTCTCTCTCTCTCTCTCTCTCTCTCTCTCTCAAACGATAAAGCGTTTTGCATATCCTTACGACACAAGCATAGTATATCTGCTTTTGCAAAATCTACTTTCTCTTTCTTTCTTGTTTGAAGACAAGGTGTTTGTCAAAGTAGCAGGTACATTTTTGTTTTTGTACAGCTAGTTGCCATTATATATATATATATATATATATATATATATATATATATATATATATATATATATATATATATATATATATATATATATATATACATATATATATATACATACATATATATATATATATATATATATATATATATATATATATATATATATATATATATATATATATATATATATATATATATATATATATATATATATATATATGTATATATATATATATATATATATATATATATATATATATATATATATATATATATATATATATATATAATATAACGTGTACCGTCATTTTCTTCTTTGCTGTCACTTGGAGCACCATTTTCGCCCAATTCGCAAAAGGTTTAACACTTTTCATCATCCTGTAATGGAATAATACACCATGTAACTCGTCGAACTTTAATATATTGATTACGCCTTGAGATTCGTCATTGATATACAAGTACCTCGCCTTGATATGCTACTAACATGTACTTGCGAATGATACATGAAATAATACTCATGATGTATGTAAAATTCTGAAGATGTCAAGCAACCTAATATCGGTCTGTAAAGCTATACGCTAATCAAAATCCGTAGTGTATGTATGTAT
>NC_091572.1:30456233-30458733 GCF_042767895.1 Penaeus vannamei | reverse complement strand
ATTACGTGAAGTTTTTTTTTTTTTTTTTTTTTTTTTTTTTTTTGCAAAAATCGCTTAATTTGACATTCGTCATACAAAAACGCAACGCAAGATGTCATCAAAATGTGAAAATCAAAGGAAAACCTGAAGCAGATATGAGCTTATTTGATGAATATTTCCCAAGATCAGGTATTTGTCATCATTCAGTTTCCACCCTTTGTTCATCCAAAATCTTTCTTCACGTGCTGCCATTCATTAGCTGTTCTAATTTCATTAGCCATCTATTATTAGCCTCCTCCCATACCAAGTGTCCTTTGCTTTGTCGTCTTATTGCTTGTTGAAACGCCCTTTATCTAATTCTGAAAAACCAGGAAACCAATTAAAAACAGAGCAGCTGCACCAAAGGCTGCATAACCAAGAGCTGCTCATGTCGGAAGAAATAGGGCTAAGTAAATGTGAACTCTGATACCAACATGCTTGGTAAGACCCTTTGGGCCATATTTTAGGTCTTAAAGTCTTACGTCACCAAGTCAGGGAACGAAAATAACCAGATGAGCTAACCCCCCCCCCCCACACACACACACAATGGTAGGGGACAGGGCTTAGGAATTGGGACATGCCACAGGGTGTTATTTCTTCAAACAATAGGGTCTGCAGCTTTCTTTGGCAAAACCATATATTCGAAGAAACAGTATTTGGTAACAATCTATTTTCCATTCATAATTCCGTGATCGTTACAAACTGTAACTTTGCACTCATTAACCTTTCCTCAGTTATACTGCTAATTAAGAAAACTGGAATGCAGATGGTCTTAAAGATGGTCTCTGGTGTGAAAGAGCCTCACTGCATCTTTTGCCCCATAAAATAAAAGGAATGGAGCCAAATGACAAAATATTAAGTCTTGCCGTCAAATCTGCTTTAGGTTTTTTTTTTTTTTTTTTGGAAATTCTGATGACCTATGTAGAGTTTATTTTTCAAAATATTGAACAATCTGTAGCATAGACGAGTTAAGAATGTCAAATGAAGCAATTCTTAATAATATGCTTAAACAATTATATATATTATATATATATATATATATATATATATATATATATATATATATATATATATATTTATATATACTCATTGACCTTTCCCTAATTATATTACTAATTATTAAATCTTTGGAATATGAAGGGTTATAAAATTGTTCTTAGATTCCATGACTTCAAACTAATGTAAAAAAAAAAAAAAAAAAAAGGCCTATTTATTACACTTTTTAATGCTTGAAACAAAAGGAACGCGGCCGTGTCACAAAGTCTTACCGTTAAGAAGATATTCGCCAAAAAAGTTCAAATCTTCAGGTTTCCCTTTAATTTAGAAATTTTGATGACCTGTGTAGAATTTATTCTTCAATATAGGGAGAAATCCTTTACATATTTGTATGAAGAATGTCCAATAAAGCATTTTTGCAAAAAGAAAATGATCATGAACTCACTGGCCTTTGACCAAGATTACTAACCTAATTAGGCATTTTCAGCCTCGGCAAACAAAATATTTGTATTTATCACCATATTCATAGACCTGAATATGTTGCGGGGAGACGTTGGTAGCACTCACAAGAATAAGAATGATTGCTTATTTATTGAAAGGTATTTGTTGCATCAACAGCTGAGGTAATTAGCGGCGAATACCTTGTGGAATTCAAGTGGTAACACATTTGAATCGGTTAAATGTGTGTAGGATATGAATCTCCATTAGGAAAGTAATACGACATTCCGTGTCACAATTCTCCCCTAAACTTTTTTTCAGCGAATATAGACTAGGCAAGAAATCCAAAAATGTGCTTATAAAAGTTTCTAGAAGCAATTTTGAGTAAAAGTAAGCAAACAGGCCTATCTTGAGCGGGTTTTCGTGCTGAATACGAATATTTTGTTTGCCACGGTTGAAAATGCCTAATTAGGTCAGTAATTAAGGTCAAAAGTCAATGAGTGCATTTTTTTTTCAAAAATACTCCATTGGATATTCTCCATACAGCTATATAAAAGATTTTTTCAATATTATTAATAATAAACTCTACACAGGTCATCCAAAATCCAAATGTAAAGGAAAACAGGAAGATCTGAACTTTGATGGTGAATATCTCCTTAACGGTAAGACTTTTAATATTCTATAACAGGTCTGCGTTCGTAAAGTAGGATTTTTTGCATTATTTTGAAATTTTTAATTGTGGTCATTTTTTAAACCATTTATGGTCCATAGTTATCATAATTAGGCGTACTAGTACGTGAAGTTAATTTTTTTTTTTTTTTTTTTTTTTTTTTTTTTGCAAAAATCGCTTAATTTGACATTCTTCATACTAAAACGCAACGCAAGATGTCATCAAAATGTGAAAATCAAAGGAAAACCTGAAGCAGATATGAGGTTTTTCATGAATATTTCCCAAGATCAGGTATTTGTCATCATTCAGTTTCCACCCAATGTTCATCCAAAATCTTTCTTCACGTGCTGCCATTTATTAGCTGTTCTAATTTCATTA
>NC_091572.1:30376233-30378733 GCF_042767895.1 Penaeus vannamei | reverse complement strand
GTTTGTGCATGTGTGTGTGTTCCTGTGTGTGTGTGTGCGCGTGTGTATGTGTGCATGTGTATGTGTATGTGTGTTTGTGTGTGTGAATGCATGTGTGTGTGTGTGTGTGTGTGTGTGTGTGTGTGTGTGCGTGTGTGTGTGTGTGCTACCTTCATAGATGCTATTTCTGCCAATTTCAAATCGAACCCCTCATCCAGCTGAACTCATTTACCGTATTTTTATATCTAATAGATTCTCTTTCAGGCAATTTCGCATCGGTATTCTCACTGAACTGAATTCATTTCTCGAATATCTATCTATAGATCCTCTTTCAATTAGTTTAATCGGTTGTATTTACCTGAGAGTCGGCCAAACACCATAATCCTAAAAAAAAAAAAAAAAAAAAAGAAAAAAAAAAAAAAAAAAAAAAAACACGTGGCTCTTTGGAGGAGGAGAAAGAGAAGGAAGAGGAGGAGGAGAAGAAGAAGAAGAAGAGGAAGAAGAAGCAAAGGAAGAAGAAGGATATGGATTAAGATAAGATTAGGAGGAAGAAGGGGAGAAGGAGAAGAAAGAAAAAAAAGTTACGGTTAAAAAGTGTTCTTCAAACCCACGTATAAATGCGGTCCTTGCTGTATAGGCTATAGGTTGTATAGGAATGTTTCCTTGTTTCGTTCATATATACTTACTATTGCACTATATATAAGCAAAATTTTGAAATTACGACATACTTCAAATTGATACAGTTCATATACTTTCTTTTTATGTTTTAAATCTATTATCCCTTTCTTAATATCAGTTTTTACATTTAACATTGCTTCGAATAAACATCGTGTTTCTTAATGGATATTTCCTTTATTATACCCATGCCCGTGTTAGAGAAAACCGGAATATGAATAATGTTTTAAATATTTTATGTTTATCACCTTAATCTAAATTATTTATAAACTTCGAAGGTTATTTGAAGCTTGTCTTATATATAATTTGTACTCACTGATATAATCATCTTCACGATATAATGCTACCGTATGAGTTACCACAGCTATTGCAAATTATACAAATGCAATAATGCCATGGTTTCGGCATTGACTGGAGTTCGTAAGCAATGATTACCTGCACATCACGATGAAAGAATGTATGCAAAAATGTGATAAAGTTAAAATATTTCAAAATTTAACTAGAGTCCAGACACTGTTAAGAATAAATGAGTTACGGACGTCTTGATCCGAATTCTAGGCTTCCTCATTGCCTTCGCTTGGTATGCGGTAATGGCCGTTTATGTGTGTGTATGTGTGTGTTTGTGTATATATATAGATATGTATATATAAATATGTATACATATATATATATATGCATATATATATATATATATATATATATATATATATATATATATATATATATAAACACACATACACACATGCACACACACACACACACACACACACACACACACACACACACACACACACACACACACACACACACACACGCATATGCATATATATATATATATATATATATATATATATATATATATATATATATATATATATATATATATATATATATATATATATATATATATATATATATATATATATATGTAGCAAATGCCTCGTTACCAATATTATCATAGAATATGAACATTATATTGGGTGAAAACATATAAAAGTGGGTGTTCCCTCTCTCTTATTCTTCTTTTTAATATTGGTTATTAAGGGATAGTACGCACTTGTTGGGAAAAGGTATCTTCGGTAACGACAATAAATAATGATGTTAGTAATCATAACCATTTCACAGTGTTGCGTCTCTCTCTTGGCTGCGCTTATCGTCTGTTACGTGGAAAGCATATTCAATTCTAAAAATGATCCCTTATGAAGCTTATCCCCTTAGGCCAGCTGTTGAAAATAGAAAAAGAGTTCATGTGATGTTTTTTTTCTATTACTGGGTAGAAATATATTACAAAGAAATATAATGAACACGCTATAATAGCCTGAAATGAATTATACCATTAGTACTTTTTCCAGGCTCGACTTCAAACGCTTGTGTATCTTGCAATGAATTGAGATTCAAGCACAGCAACAATGAATCGGGTGAGTATTATCTCCTGAAATACAAAATTTCACGAAAATGATGATGATAATTAAACTCAAATTAGCATTTTGTGTGGGCTAGTTTGGAGGAGGGAACTTTCAATCTGAATGTTTCCCTCCAACTACAATACATTAATACTTTGAACAATAGTTTTGTAATTTATACAGCAGAAATATTAGACGTTTCCCTATCCTGCCAGCTGCATTTCATAGTCTTTACCCTTTTGGCCTTGGCAATGAATTTTAAAACCGTGTAATAGCACCTATCGACCACACTTCCACAAAGGTTAACTGGAATACGCATTAACTACAATGTTAGGGGCTAGAAGTACCACTTGTGAACACAGGATGTTTAATTATTGCGATTATTCATAGTTGCAATAAGTGTCAAACTTCTGCATACAGCATTTCTGAGAATGAAATATTAT
>NC_091572.1:30366233-30371233 GCF_042767895.1 Penaeus vannamei | reverse complement strand
TGAAATATGAAAATAAAACAATATCAATCAATACCACAGCTACAATATGGTCACTGTAAATCAAATCATCTATAAATGCAATATAGTCCGAATATTTCACGAGATAAAGGGCATAGTAATTCCGAATTATATATATTTTTTCTTTTAAAATCTTTGAAGAACATGCATATCAATGTATATATGTATATATATATGTATATATACATATATAGATACATACACATATGCATATATATATATATATATATATATATATATATATATGTGTGTGTATATATATATTTATGTAAACATATATATATATATATATATATATATATTGTATGTATATATATATATATTGTATATATATATATATTGTATATATATATATATATATATATATATATGTACATATTATTTTTTCGTTATTTAAAAAGGTGCGTTGTTTCTAATTTCAAAACTAAGTACGTAACTGAAACATTTGTATACATATTCTTATATTTCTAAAGGCATATCAGTGTAGCAATATTTAGATATAACAAGTAGAGTAAATTGTAGTACCCACTTATATATGGTTCGTTTGTTTAAATGTTGGTAATTAATTTAGGGGAAGCAATAACTTCGTTATCTAAACGATTTCTCGTCAGACAGATCCTTGCTGTCCTCCTGTGTACAGATAAGGCTTAGTGCTGGTCTGTAAAGTTGCGTTTACCCTGATATTATAGATTGTAATGCTTGTTAAGTGTATTGCCATAATTATAAATCCCTTTGTAATGATTTATGATAATTGAGACGAATCGTTGCCGTCCTCCTGTTTACAGAGAGAGAGAGAGGAGAACTGGTGGAGAACGCGTAGAGAACATGTCATAATGCTTTGCTGCGAGCGGAAATTAGTGAGTTAGTTATTTTGTTATTTTAATAGCCCGTGGATACAGCAACGGAATTAGTTGTAAGTGACAGTTCCGGTGATATTAGTGATTGATTGAGAAGGAAATTATTCATTAGAGTGAAGAGTAAGAGAGGGAAATTTAAACGATTAAAGGAAGGGAAATGATTGGCTTATGTCCTAGGCAAAGTCATGGAAAGAACACTGATAGCCTGGGTGTGAGGGTCTCGATTCTGTCTCATGCATATGTTTATTTTATTTATTAGAAGGATTTTTATTTGAAATTAGTAGGAAAAGGATGGTTAAGAATTATCCTTCGATGTGAATTTAGTTGAGAATATTGCTTGTTTAAATAATTATGTTTATTGACTAGATTTCTATAATGATACACCATCTGTTCATTATTATTCATTTATTGAATAATATGATGGTTAAAAACATTTCTAGGACCGTTAAAATTTGGTACACGCTTAACAGAGGAATTATTTAATTCCCACCTTAACGCCTTAAACGACCGATAAGTCACGCTACCCAAAATTTACCGGTACAGTAAATGCAGAAAAAAAAATCCATAATGCGACAATGGTACAAAACTTCAGTACGGTAAATGTGATATATTTGGTAAATGAAAATGGATGTATATACATATATGTATATATATGTATATGTATACATATATGAGTGTGTGTGTGCGTGTGTGTGTGTGCTTAATTTTACTTTTTTTTTTTTGATAAAGTAATAATCAACGGTCGTTCAAATTAGGTTTATAACTTAGATTCCCCTGACAGTCGACGGGTAAATTAATGAGGATTTTTATGTGGGTCTTGTAATATGACAGTAGAGACATTAAAATTAGTTCTGGAGATCAATTTGGATTAAATGTTTTAACACACACACACACACACACACACATACACACACACATACACACACACACACACATATATATATATATATATATATATATATATATATATATACATATACATATATATATACATACATATATATATATATATATATATATATATATATATATATGTATATATATATATATATATATATATTTATATATGTGTGTGTGTGTGTGTGTGTGTGTGTGTGTATAAGATATGTATATATATATATATATATATATATATATATATATATATAGAGAGAGAGAGAGAGAGAGAGAGAGAGAGAGAGAGAGAGAGAGAGAGAGACAGAGAGAGAGAGAGAGAAGGTATGAATAAGACTGGATATCTTCACAATACAAGAGATATATTTGATCGGTTTCGATTATGTATTATGTCTTATGTATTACACGCGGTAAATAGCACCACACACACACACACACGTGTGTGTGTGTTATATATATATATATATATATATATATATATATATATATATATATATATATATATATATATATATATATATATATATATATATATATATATATATTTTTATATATATATATATGTATATATGAAATACACACACACATGTATGTGTGTGTGTGTGTGTGTGCACATATATAAATATATATAAGTATATATATATATATATATATATATATATATATATATATATATATATATATATATATATATATATATGATTCGTGAATCATATAACAAAATATATATATATATCTCAGATAGTACCAGTGGACAAGGAGTATTTAGTTAAAAAAGCAAGTGCTAGCTATTAAAAAAAAAGCAATAACGACTTACACTTTTTATCAAAACTAATAGATACTTTCAATAATGATCCATAACATAGAGTGAAAAAGTTTGTGTCTATTTGTATATTTAAGAAAAGATGCTATTTACCGCGTGTAATACATAAGACATAAGACATAATCGAAACCGATCAAATACATCTCTTGTGTTGTGAAGATATCCAGTCTTATTCATACCTTCTCTCTATATGTATATATATATATATATATATATACACACACACGTATATATAAATATTATATATATAAATACACACACACACTCACTCATATATATATATATATATATATATATATATATATATATATATATATATATATATATATATATACATATATACATATATACATATATGTGTGTGTGTATATTTATATGTACATATATATATATATATATATATATATATATATATATATATATATATATATATATATGTACATATATATATATATATATATATATATATATATATATATATATATATATATATAAAGAGAGAGAGAGAGAGAGAGAGATAAATAGTTAGATAGATAGATAAATTTTTAGAGAGATTGAGACTGAGAATGTAAAAGAAATTTCAGTCAGTATCTATGTTCGTTAGTAATTCAAATTTCATAATGTGTTACCACTTAAAAGCCCTCTTAAAACAATAGCATTAATCAATATATGACAGATTGTACATTAATAATTCACAACATCATTCTTCCCAATTCTTTCTCAGCATCACAGTTTTATCTCATTCTATTATCACTGTAATTATGTTTCTTTTAATTAAATCCCTGCCGATACAGGATATAAGATATGAGAACATTACGTAAGATCCCTCTTTCTCCTTACGTAAGTTCCAAAGTTCTCCCGAATGACACTTTCCTGCTCTTAAGAGTAATCGATGCAGTTACAAAGATTAATGGTCCTTTTAAGCCTATAGCCTTCTGGAGTGAAAAATGAACATATATATTAATAATTCTTTTCACTTTGTTTTCGAACCTTTTCTAAAATATTCTGTAATTTGGTTTATAGATTCGAATATTGAACGCTGAATGAATTTGAAAATATAGTGTGAAAGCCTTTGACTCCAGTTTCAGCGAAAGGATGTTCGAGAAACTAGTTATACACATACATACAAACATAATTACAAATATACGTGCACACACTTAAACACGCATACATACACACACACAAACACACGCACACATACACACGCACACACATACACAAACACACACACACGCACGCACGCGCGCGCACACACACGCACGCACGCGCGCGCACACACACGCACGCACGCGCACACACACACACAGACACGCATATATTTATATATATATATATATATATATATATATATATATATATATATATATATATATACATATATATATACATATATATATATATATATATATATATATATATATATATATATATATATATATATTTAAACATACACACACACACACACACACACACACACACACACTATATATATATATATATATATATATATATATATATATATATATATATATATATATATATATATATATATATATATATATATATTTTTATACATACATACATATATATATATATATATATATATATATATATATATATATATATATATATATATATATAAATGTATGTAAACATACATGTATATACATAATTAATATATACACCCCCGTACATGAAAAATGACACGTGCCGCGAATATGAATTTTAGCAATAACATCACTAAAATGCGTTGATTTTAATTCATTATTGAATCTCTTTATTGCAATAATCATCGTATCTCGTTAATGTGTTTGTGATACTATTTACACGGAAAGATAAATACCAGCGAACTGTTTATATCCATAATCATGAGCGTGCGAACTGATATATTTCAACTTTTGATAAAACCCTTTTATGTTGGACGTTACTATGTAACAATCAGCAATCGGAAAATATTGAGTTAATCTTTCGCACTCGCTACACCAAATCATCCATTGCAATTTGTTTAAGGTGTGCAAAATAGATATACGTTGCATGCTTTGTTTGTTTGTTAGTTTCTTTATTTGACGGCATGCAGGACGCTGCCACAAAACGCTTTGCAGTTGAGATCCCTCGAAAATGTTTCCATTGCTTCCTTTGGCACAATTCAGATTCGTGATGATGCACAAGTTTACCAAAAGACATAGAGAAAAAGAGAGATGGAGAGGGAGAAAGAGAGGGAGAGGGAAAGGGAAAGACAGAGAGAAAAAGTGGGAGAAAAAGAGTGAGAGGGAGAATTAGAGAGAGAGAGAGAGAGAGAGAGAGAGAGAGAGAGAGAGAGAGAGAGAGAGAGAGAGAGAGAGAGAGAGAGACAGAGACAGAGATAGAAAGAGCCAGACAGACAGAGAGTGAAAACGATAAGCTCCATC
>NC_091572.1:30338733-30341233 GCF_042767895.1 Penaeus vannamei | reverse complement strand
ACACACACACACACACACACACACATACACACACACACACACACACACACATCTTCTCTCTCTTTCTCCATCTCTCTCATATTTCCCGTAACATCCCTAAGGTAAAGACAAACGCTTAAAAACACACATCTATTTTTGTAAGAATCAGCTGATTTCGACATACCAGCTCAATGTTTCCACTAAGATGCCTCCGCCCACTCTGATTGGCTGGGAGATCGATACTTATTGTAGAGCGAGGCCAAAGGAAAGGCACCAATCACCGGCCCCATTATGTTGCTGATGACTAAGGGGGGGAGGGGGGAGGGGGGAGGTGATGACTATAACTATTGTTACGTCTTGTGAAACCGATATTAACGTTTGTAGGATATTGAATATGCTGTGCGATTGATGCAGAGGATATTTGATTTTTTTTCTTTGGTTGAGTTTAAGTTAGTAGAGAGAGAGAGAGAGGGAGAGAGAGAGAGAGAGAGAGAGAGAGAGAGAGAGAGAGAGAGAGAGAGAGAGAGAGAGAGAGAGAGAGAGAGAGAGAGAGAGAGAGAGAGCGAGAGAGAGACGAACAGAGGCACAGAGAATGAAAGAGAAAGAGAGGAGAGACAGAAAGAAAGAGAGATTTTAAAGATTTTAAAGATTTAAAAAGATTTAATTCCATTTGTTACAACGGATATTCTTTGCTGTGACATACTGTCTGTTTTATTTTGCCCAAATCTCGCCCTGTGTGAAAGGAATGGCCAGGGTTACCATTCACTGGCCGGGAGTGGGAATGAACGCAGGTCTGCAAGATTGCTAGTCCAACACACTAACCGTTGCGCCAACACAGCACAGCTCACACACACACGCAGAAAATGAGTGAGAGTGACTGACTGACTGAGTGAGAGAAAGAGAAAAAGAAAGAGAGAGCGAGATAGCGAAAATCAGACTGATAAACCGAGAGAGAAAACGGAGAAAGAGATTTTGAAAAAAAGAATTTGTAGGCGAAAGACCGAAAGAAAACAGAAGACTAATTCATCTTCTTGACCTTCCTCTTCTCCCCCCTTCGTCTTGCAACCCGAGAGACACTTGCAACTTTCAACTACGTATCGCCATTTCAGAGCCAGGACCAGGGGGCACGACGCTAAAATATGCTTTTCATAAAAGTGATAGACGTATCTTTTCCCCAGAGCCTTTCCCAAAGAGATCCAGGAAAGAACAATTACATTTATCTTTTCTTTCGTCCCCCACCTCTATCGCCATTTTCTGTGAGCTTCTTTCTTTATATTTTACTTTTTTATTTTTCTATTTTATAAGCATTTGGTAAAGTGTATTTGATTTATTATGATTATGATATATATTATAAAGAGAGAGAGAGAAAGAGAGATACATATATACATACATTTCTACATATGGATATATGGATATATATATATATATATATATATATATATATATATATATATATATATATATATATATATATATATATATATATATATATATATATATATATATATAGAGAGAGAGAGAGAGAGAGAGAGAGAGAGAGAGCTGTATACATTTATATATATATATATATATATATATATATATATATATATATATATATAGATAGATATAAATATCTATATATATATATATAAATATATATATATATATATATATATATATATATATATATATATATATATATATATATATACACATGTACATATAAATACACATACACATACACACAAACATACAGTACACATAAGCGACTACATACAAGTCTAAAAACAAATATCATTTGTATCCGAACACATCTCTCCCTCCAGCATCGACTGTTCGAATCTATGCAAATCTACTTCTCTCACCAAGGTTTTTTGTGTTAAGGAAAAGTTATTGTTCAAGACGGCGGAAATGACAGCTCAATACATCAGCAGAGGAAGCTTGAAGGAAGGAGTAGGAGGGAAGGGAAGGGGGGGGAGCGGCCGCCCCAGACCAGGTTATTGGCAGGATAACGATATCAAGATTTATGACAAGGAAGATATTGATCTTAGGGAAAAGAAGGCTGGTGATTGCATATTTTGCAGGTTGCATTTAGAATACGTAAATGTATTGTGTATGTCTATTTTCCTATCAGTATAGATGCACGCACGCACGCACGCACACGCACACACACACACACACACACACACGCACACACACACACACACACATATATATATATATATATATATATATATATATATATATATATATATATATATATATATATATATATATATATATACCGTGCTAAGCGGTACATCTTAGCAAAACTTTACTTGCCAACGGTCTATGAGCGGATGAGCAGCTTGGTTGGGCTTTGAGAACCCAGGGTGTGGAGGAAATGCCCCCCTAATTCTTCTCACTTGAACACCACCGGTTATTGTCTGTCCTCAATAAGCCTAGGAGCGTTCATGTCATAAGGGCTCTAGGTATCCCTGCTGCCATAGCAAAGACGGATGAGTAGTTTAGCTACCAACGGCATCCTTGAGGTGGACCC
>NC_091572.1:30311233-30313733 GCF_042767895.1 Penaeus vannamei | reverse complement strand
TTCATTAGTACTGTAAATATAGCTCTGTATCTATATGAACAAGTCATTACCCTTCACTGTAAACGGCTTCATCATGTACGCAAATAATACGTTCATTATCATTTTCGTCCACAAGGAACCTTCTTCATTCACATTGTTTTGTTTTCTGTTCCGTTTATCGTATTACTGGTGCCTGCTTATGTTTGCTTTTTATTTCATATATAAAAATAAAAAGAACAAAAAAATATGTTAATGATAATAAAAGTAATAATAAAATTTGTTACAACTATTACTACTGCTAGCAATAATGATTATGGTAATGATGATAATGTTGATGATAATGATAATGATAATCAATAATATATAGTCATGAGGATGATGATAATAATGATAATAAGGATAATAATGATAATAATAATAATAATAATAATAATAATAATAATTATTATTATTATTATTATGACAATAATGATAATATTTAATCATCATAATAACAATTATGATAGCTATACCAATGCCAATAATAACTAGAAGCACTCTGTGATTAAAAATATTCACAGAAAGAATTACATTGGCAAGCGCCAAAATGTTTAAATTATCCCTATCTCGCAAGGCCAACGAATCCTTTAAAAAATCCTGGATCCGGTTCGCCAACAAAATCTAATAGCATCTTACTTGGGCTAAAACACACTGGTAAAAATGCCAAAAGAATCTCATCATAACTTTTTGAGTTATCCTGCTAACCAACAAACAAACTAACGAACGAACCCAATAACCAACGCTGCCAAAATTACAACCTTCTTGGCGGAAGTAATAATCATAATAAGAATAATAACGATAAATATTATGATGGTAAGTAAATATATGATTGATACTGATAAAAAAGTATAAGGTTGATGATAACGAAATAACTAAAAGCACTCACGAGACGTGCATACCTCCGTCAAGGTATTAATGATAATTGATGCAATCATTAAAAAAATCCTAGATCCGGATCCTGACCGTGATCACTACCAAAATTTGGCTAAGACACATCGCTGGTAGAAATGATAATAAAATGAGATAAAATTATACATTATATATATATATATATATATATATATATATATATATATATATATTTATTTATTTATTTATTTATTTATAAGTTTTTGAATTATCCTGCTACTCACGAACAAGCAAACAAGCTATCTAACTAACTAACCAACGCTACCGAAAGCATTACCTCCTTGGCGGGGTTAAAGATGATAATGGAAATAATAACAATTATTACGATAACGATGATAACAAGACCAATGGTAAAAATGATTAAAATGGTATTGATAACAATATGGGTAAGGATAACAATAATACCATTAATAACAATGATTAAGATAATGGTGATAGTGGTAGTAGGAACAATAATAATGGTTATAATACTAATGATAATAATGATAATAATAATAATAATAATGAATACTACTACTAATAATAATAACGATACTGATAATGATATGGGCAATAATATTAATAATAATAGAAATGACAATGCCATTAATAATAATCTAAATACTATTGATAATGGCAGTGATAACGATAATGATGATTTTGATTAACAAAATGATGATTCATTCCACTCCATTCCTCGCTTCTCCTCACATCGCATTCTCTTCCCTATCTCCAAATCCCTTTTCCCTCCTCATCAACTACCCTCTCCCTCCCTCCCTTTCCTCTCTTCACCAACTTCCCTCTCCCCCTTTCCTTTTCCCTTCACATTAACTTCCCTGTCCCTCCCCTTCCTCACCACACCAACTCCCCTCCCGCCCTCCCCTTCCCCCTCCCTTTTCCTTCCACATCAACTCCCCCTCTCCCTCTCCCCATCTTCCCTCCCCCTACACCCTCCCCCTCCCTCCCCGCACCCTCCCTCAGAAGATGCATTACGCCCATCCCGGAGGACGATCTCACAACGCTGGCGAGGTTATTGGGATTTACAGTTAACATCCAGCAGCTGCCAGGAGGCTGAATCGCCTGCTGAGACACGGGATGAAGCCCTAGTACCCCTTGGTGATGACTTTTATTTGTGGTTCTCTGTACACTGTTCGTAGCGATGGGAGGTTGAGGGACTGAGCTCATTATGGGGCCTTTTTGGTTGTACGAACTCGTGCGCGACACACACACACGCACGCACGCACACACACATAACACAACACAGCACAACACAACACACACATACACACACACAAACACACACACACACACACAAACTAACACACACACATACTCACTCACTCACTCACACACTAATACACACAGCACAACACAATAGACCCCGCCGCGCACCACACACACACACTCACTCACTCACTCACACACACACAAACACACACAACACACACATACACACTCACACACAAATTCATTCATATTCATTTAAAGATATCTATTCCCATTCATACCCTTTTCTGCGTGTCTAAGAGTAGCAAGAAAGGAAGAAAGAAAAAGAGGAAAAACTGATAGTGGCAATAGAGAGAAAGAGCGAAAA
>NC_091572.1:30276233-30278733 GCF_042767895.1 Penaeus vannamei | reverse complement strand
GGAAAGGAATTGAGAATTGGCATTTTAAATAATTTGGACAAAAAAATGTTCGATATTGCTTTTATGTAGATGAGAGGAACTGAAATATTGTCTCATATCAATAGCAACACGAAGAAATTATCATGCAGATAAAGGAAAGGGGAAAATGCAACTGTTGGTATAAATTAAATTATTATTTTTTTTCTTCATTAACCATTATTTCACACACACACACACACACACACACACACACACACAC
The DNA here is from genome assembly GCF_042767895.1 of Penaeus vannamei. Lineage (NCBI taxonomy): Eukaryota > Metazoa > Arthropoda > Malacostraca > Decapoda > Penaeidae > Penaeus > Penaeus vannamei. The sequence goes on along the minus strand of NC_091572.1, from coordinate 30,278,495 downwards.
ACACACACACACACACACACACACACACACACACACACACACACACACACACACACACACACACACACACACACACACACAAGCGATCAAATTATCTGAATAACTATTTAATGTATTCATAGACGTTCGCAAATAGTTTTCCGTTAACCAAAATATATCAAATATCAGTATGAATTATCTCAAGGAGAGATTGACAAAGATGAGAGAGAATGGGGAAGAGGGGGAAGAGGAAAAGAAAAGGGAATGGGAAAGGGAGGAAGGGAGGGAAGGAGAGGTAGAGGAAGAAGGAGACAGAAAAATATATATATATAATGATATATATATATATATATATATATATATATATATATATATATATATATATATATATATATATATATATATATATACATACATATATACTTAAAGAGAGAGATAGAGAGAGAGAGAGAGAGGCAGATAGACAAACAGACATATAAACGCACCAACAGATAAATACGTATAGAGAGGCTAAGAGGCAGACAGACACAAAAACTAAGAAAAGGGAAAGAAATATTACAAGATTTGGCGCTGGCCTGTGCAGAAGGTGAGATTTACGCCTGACGAGATGAGGTAGGGGAGAATTTTCCTTCTCCTTCCTCTCTCTTTTTTTTAAAGATAGTAGTGGAAAGAGGTTATAAAAAAAATGATAAGAGAGGGGATTTCCCCCTTTTCCATTTGTGCTTGTGTTTTTTTTCCCCAAAGGAATGTTGCTAACGGTGAAAATAAATAATACTCAACAAATAAATATGTTTTGGTGTGCACTTGAAACGCTAGCGATCTAAAGATAAATTTTTAAAGAGAGGGAGAGAGAGAGAGAGAGAGAGAGAGTGAGAGAGAGAGAGAGAGAGAGAGAGAGAGAGAGAGAGAGAGAGAGAGAGAGAGAGAGAGAGAGAGAGAGAGAGAGAGTATGTGAGAGAGAGAGAGAGAGTGAGAGTGAGAGTATGTGTGTGTGAGAGAGAGAGAGAGAGAGAGAGAGAGAGAGAGAGAGAGAGAGAGAGAGAGAGAGAGAGAGAGAGAGAGAGAGATGGAGGGAGATAGAGAGAGAAGGAAAGAAAAGAAGTCTGAGTTTCCTGTAAGAAAGGAAAAACAAAAAGGGATAAGCTCAGTTTTTTATGTGAATCTCAGCGCCCTTATTTCTAGCGAACGAGCACTAAAGTTTTGTGACGTGCTAGATCAACAACTCTCTTGTTAAGCTGGAGGTCGCCGCCCCCAACCACCGTGGGCGCTTCCCCTTTCCGTCCCGACCGCGGTTCCTTCTCACTCACTCGGATTCGGCCCTGGCTTCGGTCTCTCGGGTTCGACTCGCCTCTCTGTCACTCTTTTCTCTGTCTGTTCGTCTCTTTCTGCTTTATTATTCTGTCCCCTACCATCACTACCTTTCCTTCTCTAAACTTCGCCTTCTCTCTTTCCCTTTTCTCTCTCTCTCAATATATATATATATATATATATATATATATATATATATATATATATATATATATATATATATATATTTATATATATATATATTTATATATATATATATATATATATATATATATATATATATATATATATATATATATATATATAAAACTATCTATCTATATCTGTATCTATCTATCCATATCTGTATCTATCTATCTATCTATCTGTATCTATCTATCTATCTATCTATATCTATGTATCTATCTATGTTTATATGTGTGTGTATGCTTATGTATATATATGTATGTGTATATATATATATATATATATATTTATATATATATATATATATATATATATATATATATATATATATATATATATATATATATATATATATATCGATAATAGCATCATCAAGTGATATTATAATCAATGATAGTGATGTTAAAAGCAATACTCAACACGTCCTTGAATCCGCCATCATTTTAAGTCTTGAACAGTTGTGATCCAAGCTAGATTTTTTGACCTACATTATGCGAAGTTTTGATGGTCTAAGGACTTGCGACTCTAAGCTGGGGATCTGCGTACTTTCTGGGCCGAGATTTTTAGATCTTTAGGCTCAAAGGTCTGTTCCCCTTCTATTCCATCATTAATATTATTCAGCGAGTTATGGGATGGGAAGAATATTGGTTAGATTTAACTGGATATGTTGAGAAGATGAATAATAATAGTAATAATAAAATCAAAGAGAAAACGCAAGTAAAGACGTAATAAGCTGTATAATACAGGAGCCAGAAAGAGAGAACGCTCTGACGTCGTAGTTTTGTTTCT
>NC_091572.1:30241233-30243733 GCF_042767895.1 Penaeus vannamei | reverse complement strand
ACTCCGAATATATCAAATATGTTGAAGTTATGTTTAGATACACATTTCATGTAAATTTTAAGGATTATGAAGGGACTGCTATATAAATCGAGATAGAAGGATGAGTGCATGAGAGGGAGTGTGTTTGTGCGGACGTAATGTAATGCATATTTGTGTGTGTGTGTGTGTGCGTGTGTGTGTGAGTGTGTGTGTATATTTTCGTGTATGTGCCTGTATGTCTGAGTGTGTGTGTGTTCGTGCATATACCTATGTGTGTGTGTTTCTTTTATGTGGCCTGCATATGCATGATTGCGTCTGCACATAAAAAAGTCAATATCTAAAACGTGTCGCTCTTATAGTATCAAAGTAGCATAATAAAATGATATGTGTTTTCATCGCGCCCCTATTTCTTCTTGAGGGTAGAAGGGTAGCTAATGATTCCAAGGGTGATTTACCCAGTCTCTTTATCATATTAAACGATACTTTAATCGCAGCCATAAATATAATCAAGGGAGTTATGAGCCTGGTAATGAACACAGGGTGCTGAATATGTGAACCGGTATAAGCCAAGCGTATTTCTTATTAAGAGTATAAATTAGCTTTCCTATATATGTGGGGCAGTTTCTTTGCGTTATTGGTGCGGTCAGTGAACTCTTCATGAATATATGTTTTTTTAAGTGTCCTATATTTTCGAAGGAAAATATTTGAAACAAATACTTTTCTATAACACATGATAAATATTAATGATGGTGATAATATATGCTGCATGTGTTCATATGTGAACATCAGGGATTTCATGTAGTTATAACGAAAACTTTGTTTGTTCAAATACAAAGTTTAGGAAGCTAAGTAAAAGAAGAAATATAAATTAAAGTAAAGAAGTAAAAAGACCAAACAAGTAAATGGTAGACTTAATGCTCTACACACATTCACACACACACAGAACTGCAAATGTACGAACGAAGTCCAAACAAGAATAATGATAAAGAAGGAGAAAGAAAAATCAAATGCCTTACGTTAATACCCCCACTCTGTCTTAGAACGAAACACATACATCCTTCGCATTCTTTGTGTTGCGTCCAAATGGAATGTTACAGCACTCGGGGGAAATGAATGTGTCTTTTTGTCATGCACACTCTGCGCCATGAGTGCTATCTGCAGCAAATTACAGCGATCTAAAACCCTTTGCGTAGGATTAGGAGGGGGGTTGTGTTCGAGCTCGTCTCATTATCCGAAGAACGTATAGAGGTTTTCATCGGCCATCAGGTAGGAAGGGTCCTTTATGAGTATGGACTGTATGGAGGGAAGCATTATTAGAGCTGCAAGGGCTAATGGATGGTATAGGGTATAGATGTGCGCATCTATTGTGACATATGCATACATATGTATGTATATTACACACACGCACGCACGCCACACACACACACACACACACACACACACACACACACACACACACACACACACACACACACACACACACACACACACACACACACTCACACACACTCACACACATATGTATGTATATATGTAGTTGTTTTTAATTTACTTTCCTTTCTTCCTCGGAGGTATTGTGATAAGAGAAAGCGAGGCCTTGCATTAGTATCTTGCACAGTCCCGGCAATGGCCTCACTTATGTTAATAGTGCCCATTCAGGCCTGAGATTCCCTGTGCCGAGACTTTTACTACAGATTAAAAGATTGAGGATAAAAAGGGAAAGAAAAATACTGACATGAAATGCTGTAATGAAAGCATGTCTTGCATTTAATAAGTAATCTGAAGAGCACTGGGCATATTTTATGTCTGTTATTTTGCATTTTGTCAAGAACTGGATTCTAACATTCAGGCATTATATGCTTCCTCATGCTTGTTTTATGCGGCATTCCCAGATCTGAATGTTTGATTTTTTTTTCTAATATTTTGTGTCTTCAAATGAATAAGTAAAATAATTTAGCATAGCCTTTTCATCAAATACTTAAAAGACATTCTGCGTTCACAGAACGATAATGTTTTTCACTCTGAGAGAGAGAGTGAGAGAGGAGTGTGTGTGTGTGTGTGTGTGAGAGAGAGAGAGGAGAGAGAGAGAGAGAGAGACAGAGACAGAGACAGAGACAGAGATATAGAGAAAGTTCACCTTAAGCTACCAAATGCTAACACGAACATTATCCCCATCATCGAAAGACTCAACGCAGAGGACAACGTTTATAGGGAATAATAACGTTTAGGATTCCTTTAATCTAGCGAGATCAGACGACAGTTAGCAGTAACGTCATGTCGTTTTCAGGTCATATATCTTGCTCTGTTACGAGGGCTTGGGTCATCAGAGAGGTACCGCTTGCAGTCGCGGATTATGTAAACAAGGCCTTCCATTGCTCCTGGCATCTGGGATGAGTTAGCGGTGGGGAGAAATCGCTTTGGTTAAAGGTATCGATAACGATTTTTCTGACTAATGCAACTCACCTGTGTTCAAACCAACCTGAATTTTCTTTATTCTGTTGAAATAATTTATTGATGTTTC
>NC_091572.1:30221233-30223733 GCF_042767895.1 Penaeus vannamei | reverse complement strand
TATATGTATATATATATATATATATATATATATATATATATATATATATATATATATATATATATATATATATATATATATATATTATATATATATATATATATATATATATATATATATATATATATATATATATATATATATATATATATATATATATATATATATATATATATATATATATATATATATATATATTTATATACATATATATATATGTATATACATATATATATATATATATATATATATATATATATATATATACATATATACATACATACATAAATACACACACACACACACACACACACACACACACACACACACACACACACACACACACACACACACACACACACACACACACACACACACACATATACGTATATTGTCATCATAATGACAATCATAATAAGGATAACAATAATGATTATTAGTAGGAGTATTATTATTACTATTATTATTATTTTGGTAATACTAATGTTAAATATGGCAGCAATAGCAATGAAATTAATGATACTAACAATACTGTCTGTTTTGATAATAAGGATAACAGCAAAAACAATAATAGCAATGATAATGATAATGATAAAAAAAATAATAATCATCATCATTACCATGAGAACATAAATAACATGAAAATCATCATCATAACTTTAATAGTAACATTAAAAGGAATATAAACATGATGGTAATATCTTATGTAAAGATGTTTCGAAATTCACAAACAAATGTAAACTGTATTCATTAATGGCCATGCATACTGTATCAAAGTAGAGCTATTTTAGAATAATTGGCTGTAATCCTCGCATAGCCTGAAGCGAAAGGTTATCAATTATTATATTTTATGCAGCAAAACTGTTCAATTTCCCATGTTACTAATACATTTTTTTAGATTAATTGTATCCCAATCTTTATTTGAATGAATTGTAGCCTTTTACTTTACTTTACTTTTACTTGTTAATATTTTTCAGTAATAAGGCTCCATTGGTTACTAAGCAATATAACCTCACATAAAATTAGAATTAAAATGTACTAAAAGACACACACGCACACACACACACACGCGCGCGTACAGGAACTGACTAAAACATAAAATAAATAATCGCTTACACAGATAAATGGATCAATACGCAGGCACTTATTTTATTTTATTTATTTTTATCCTGGAATATATTATCTGTTATTACAGTTAATCATATGTTCCCATTCTCGACTTAAAGCCCTAATGATGAGTGAGTTGCATGGATATTGCAATACTGATGGTTTATTGCACATATGCATCTTTTGTCAAATTGTATGGAAATTATTTCATAAATATATAACCATACATTGATATAAGAATTTCAGAAACACAACTGCAACTTAATCCATAACAAAATACCTTATGTGCAGTTGTGTATTTACACATAATATAATCTTGATTTTGCAAGTTATTGTCTTTATAAAGTCTTCAGGTCAAAGGGCATAACAATTATTATCTAACTACTAAATATTAGTCTTTGACTGGCAGCTGCCATATGACAACAGCAGCTCTTATCAATACACATAATATTACCTGGTGTTACCATATTCAAGTTAATAAGCATATTTTGTCATGGCAGATACCAATCATTTGCGCAAGAAATCCAACCGGACATGATTGTCTGCAAGGACAACCTAACGTGATTATCAACTATAACTTAGGGTACTAAGTTCCACTCTGTTCCACTCACCTACTGTCACCAAGAGTAGAGAGAATTGCCGGTATACGGGGCGTGAGCATATTTTATTGTGACCGAAATGGAACATGTTAGAGAATGAATAACATTTCAAAAGAAGATATTTCATTTCCTGTTACGGGAACATTTGAGAGGGATATCCGTTTCAAATGTACATGCTCATTTATATGTACAGTGATCTTTAGCAGGAAATATGTTTTGCGTTTATATATGAATAATGTAAACATGTATTATCAGTATACCACTAAAAATCACAAAAACAAGCAGTGTAGTGTTTTTAAAATTCTATAAATGTTCCAAATAATGCAGAAGACTACAAGGAAATTAAAAGAGGGTCATTAAAAAAAATACAATTAAACGAGCGAAACAAGGTAATGGGAAAACAATGTCATTATAAAGCTATCAAAATATACAATGAAAATTGCGGTATTTTAAACAGGCTATAGTATCATAAACTCTTTTAAATTACCCCTTTTAAAATTGGTTGTACAATCTTTTACATTATTAGGAACTGTTTTAATTCTTGTTATTTTTGCTTATGTGTTTTGTTTCTCTTTTATCTAATTACCAATGATGATGAAATTTAATGATGTTCGGAGCTGCGTTGGTGTAACTTTCTCTGTTGAAGTATAAACATATATATGTATATATACATATATATATATATATATATATATATATATATATATATATATATATATATTTATATATATATATATATATATATATATATATATATATATATCATATGTATGTGTGTGTATGTGTGTGTGTAC
>NC_091572.1:30198733-30203733 GCF_042767895.1 Penaeus vannamei | reverse complement strand
CGTTTTTCTTTTTTGTTTAATCCTGCTATGTTCGTCCACAGTTTCCACCTGGCCCCAGATATCATTCATGAAGAGCATTAAGTCGCAAAACTTAACATGCATAGAAAAAAAAAGAAGAAAATAACGCTCTTCAGAATATTTCGCCTGTATGACGGCTATGACTGACAAATTCAATAGTGCTTTACATCTGCTTATTTTCAAACCGGAATCTCTCCTTGATGAATGTCTTATTAGGTTCTCGGAAATCGCTCCGCCTCCTGTTTATTTATTTATTTAATTATTTTTTATTTTTTATTTTTTTGCAAAATTCCCACGAACTTCCTCAATACAAAGCACTTACCCACAATGCATCAGTACAAACATCACCACATCAATATGCATTTCAAATATAAATGCATTAACATCCACACCATGTGTATTATTCATGCATGGATATAACAAAACAAGTAATAGAACTGGTATTAAATAACACAATATAAGAACAATATAACAAGCTTTACAGTCCAGTTAATACGAGAATCCTGTTTGGGGTTGCATGATCCAGCGTTTTTCAGTACCATAGGGCTCTGAAAATTTAATAAAGGTACCAGATTATTATGATACGGCTAGATCATCCGGCAGACGTGTTATGGTGGTAACTAAGCAGTGTTAATACTATCGGCATAATAACTGTATTCGTATGCTTATCGTCACAATTATTGTAATAAAAGTAATGACAACGATAATTTCAAATGTACCTACATTCACCGAGGCAGAAAATAAGCATACACATTGGCAAGTAGATACGATATATAATATATTTATTTATGTGTATATCCCCTCACACGCATGTGCAGTCACAGCATTAAGAACCACGTATGATAAAAACTATATAACACTCAAACTCGAACGCGCGCCCAGTAAAACAAACTTACTTATGATGTTCGATTTTTATCTTGATCCTACGTTCGTTCACTTTCCTACTAAGCATCAGACTGGTTCTTATTGTACTCTGTTACTTTACATTTTATATCTATTACCTTTGTTTCGTTTATTTACTCTCATTTTACCATTCAGTTATCTATATTCAATAATAATTCATATATTTTTTTCTTCTTTCCATTGATCAGCTTCTCCTAAGGGCTATTTACAGCTACCAAACAATCATAAATACATTCGCATTACCGCAGGCCGAGCTCCTAGCCCTCCAGGAGGCCGAGCCACTTGGCACAGAGAGCATAATGGGATCTGTCAACCCGTCGCGGCCGTAGCCAAACCCTCACCAGCCTTCGAGTATCTTTCCATTGCCAATTTGCGCTCATCCTCTTATTAGATAAAACCCTCCCGCTCTCGAACAAGGAGCCAACTGCTCAGTACAATGGATTTTGCGTCGAAAAAGAGAGTGAATACCCTTGTGCATGTTAAGTATGGGGTGAGGCATATTGCATTAGATCGTAACAAAGGTAAAATAGAAAAGGAACAAGGTGGAGGAGGGAGGGTGATAATACAGTCTGCATCATCTCATCATTCCCAGGGTTTGGGTGCGTCCTTTGACGCAAATTGAGTCTCGTAGGGGCAGATGTTGCCAGGGTCTTGCAGAGGAGGTCACAGGGATGATGTAATTAGGGGTCCCCTCCTCCCAGACCTAAAACTTGAAGCGACCCCTACCAAAGGAAAACAAATTATTCGTAATGTTTCGCTGTTGGGCTCTTGCTCATTCCATTTCGTCAACTTATAAAATAAACGAGAGAAAAATACATTAAGTCGCTTATGCTTAGTAAGTTTACGCTCGTGGTTTTATACATAGATATTGTTTCTTCGTTTTGACGTTCTGCACAAAACTGATCGAATAAAGAAAGTTTACAGCGCTTCACAAACGTTTCCCTTCGGTTACCACCTTCTGGGGTAAAAGGACTCCAGTCCTCCCCTCTTATATTCATTAATTTATCTCTAATTATCACGTTTTCATTACGTTTATGCGACTCACACATTTGATGACACCATCTGAATATGACATATATCAGAATTTACCATATGCTTACAGCTCGCTTCGTATGAATATACATATCACGTAACGAAAACAGCAGGGATAACGTATTAGTTTTGGGTTGAATTCCATCGTGTAGTTGTGAATCTTATTTACACAAAGTATGAGGCTGCGAGCGATAACAATTAAAAGTGAGCGAAAATGTAAACTTTAAGGTGAACAAATGTGTTTAGTGTTCAGGCAAGTTTAAAACTCAAGAAACAGTCAACTTCTATGAAGCGTACAGCAAAAGTTAAGGCCCGGTCACATGGGAAAAAGTACTCGTGCATCACATGGAAGACACAGGCGGTGATCAAGTTTTACTGCTTATAACATGTGGCAAAGTTTATTTTACCGCTTATAACATGCATGAGATATATCGGTGTTACTATTACGTGCGCTTACAGGAGAGCATGTAGTCTGCTAGGAGTTTGATAGCTGCAAGCTGTATGCTTATACTCGGCATTGTTATGTAATACTCTTAACTGTTCTAATTATTGTTCGCAAATGGTAAGAATGATGATATTGATGATGATAATGATGATGGTGATAATAACAAATAAATTATAAGATGATGATACTCATAATGACAATAATGATAACAATGATATTAATGATAAATGATAATAGCAATAATAGCGCTAAAAATGATGATAATAATAATGAAAATTATAATGATAATTGAAATAATAAGGGTGATAGAGATAATGTTTAATTGTATTTATTATCATTATTATTATCATTTTGATGATGATAGTTATTGTTGTTGTTTTTATTGTTACTTTTATTAGTATTGCTGTTGATGTGTTTAGTAATGATGATGATGATGATGATGATAATGGTAATGATAATGATGATGATGATAATGATAATAATGATGATGATGATGAGGAGGAGGATGTTGGTAATGACAATGATAAAACTCAAAATAAAAATGATAATATCATCTACTACTAATAATAATGATATACACACGGTTCAAATAAACCAGAGCAGGGCCACAAAAGCGAAGGGTTGTCAGTTCGGGAAAAGGTCTCAGCACATAGCAAAACATAGTTTATACACGAAGAGCGAATTGGATGTAGTGGAGTGACGTAATCTTTATTTAGAACTGATTTATTTTCGCGTAAATATTAGGAACAGTGTATGTACATTGCAGCAAAAATGAGCTTTGGTCAATAGATTCGCAGGCTTAGTCGCAGGCTGGAGGATCCCATCAATCAAGCTTCCATGTTCAAAAATATTAGCATCATCAGTGTGACTATCCGATGTACATTAATTATTACTGTTACGTCATCTATCATCTTTTTATTTGTTTGTATATTGTTTTTAGCATACGAAAAACTATTTCATATTTCTGTATAACATTTTTTGTATCAGAAAAAAACTGTGTGTGTGTGTGTGTGTGTGTGTGTGTGTGTGTGTGTGTGTGTGTGTGTGTGTGTGTGTGTGTGTGTGTGTGTGTGTGTGTGAGAGAGAGAGAGAGAGAGAGAGAGTACGAAAGAGCATGAAAGAGCGAGAGTATATGGCTCAAGTACCCAATTAACTACTTTGTATTTTATATTCCCTTTATAAGAATCATTTGCAACAACATTGACTCATTGTCAACCAAAACTTAAAGAAAAAAAAATCTAAAGAAAATTGTTCTTGACGAATTTTCAATTAATTGTCCATACAAGCCAAAACGTATGAATTATGGAAGCGGAGTGAAAGGGTAGGAGGCGGGGGGGGGGGGAGAGAATGCCTCTTTGATATATTCGTCATTTTTCTTGTTTAGAGAATTCGTTGGCTTTGTTCTGTTAAGCGTGTTAATTTACTGTAATGTGAGCGTGCCTGGAATATGTGTGCGTAATACGTATATTTTGTACTGAATATGCATACATACATATTCTCTCTTTCTCTTTTTATCTCTCTCTCTCTCTCTCTCTCTCTCTCTCTCTCTCTCTCTCTCTCTCTCTCTCTCTCTCTCTCTCTCTCTCTCTCTCTCTCTCTCTCTCTCTCTCTCTCTCGCGCTCTTGCTCCCTCTCTCTCTCTCTCTTTCTCTCTCTCCCTCGCTCACCCTCTCCCTCTCTCTTTCTCTCTCTCTCTCTCTCTCTCTCTCTCTCTCTCTCTCTCTAAAATCTCTCTCTCTCTCTCTCTCTCTCTCTCTCTCTCTCTCTCTCTCTCTCTCTCTCTCTCTCTCCTAAAATCCTTCCTTGATGTGTCTCTCTGGATCTCAGAATTTTAGGAACAAAGCACATTTTCTGTTTTTCAGAATGCATTCATGCTAGTTTTTTTATATATCTTTTAGATGTAGACAGGAATATAAAGATATATTTTAAAGTAACGAACATTCCTGCTCGTATAATTTGTAAAGGCACATATAAAAGGGTGCAATGCAGTATACTGCAAGCATATGCATTCATATCAACGGGGCCGCATGGTCACCACGTGGCAGCGTGCCACGCTGGTAACCCACGCTCCCTGCCTGCCCTCGCTGAACCCAGAAGTCACGCCGCCAAGGCGAATATAAGGTCATCCAAGCTGACCCTCATTCTCACTCACACACTCACTCACTCTTGCTCACACCTTGACCTGGGGTGACCGTGCCACCGCGGCCGCTGCCTCTCCGAGGCCCGGCCTGGCCTACCCTCAGCACGGAGCGCCGGCATACCGTAGTTTTCATATCGTGTGTTCTATTCAATAAAGACTGAAGCCATTCAGTGTTTCCCTGACGCCGCCTGTAATTCAAATACGCTATAAAATAAAGGTGTTAGTACCTCTTATAGCACATGAATATTAAGATAAATTATCGCATTCTGGGCAATGTTGGTCTTCGTGCAGGTTGCCATCGCGTATTTCCACATTCAAAATAGAGTGATAAAAAGAAATAATATCTTATCCCTATATAACGGATTATGTGATAGTCTCGAAGCCAAACATGAAGTGGGTTTTCTTAATAATCTGCAGTAATATAAAGAGACGTGCTTCTGAGGTCTGGTTAAATTCACGTTGG
>NC_091572.1:30141233-30146233 GCF_042767895.1 Penaeus vannamei | reverse complement strand
GATAAATATAACAATATAATAACTATAAAATTAAAAGGCATATGAGCCCAGTAGGCTTGACCTATATTGTACTATCCCAATTGAAAAAGACACAAAAAAAGGAAAAAAGAAAAAAATGGAGAGCAATATAAGTGAACAAATACTTCGGCCTAGATACGCGTGACACTAATCTTCAGACTAATGAGGCCTTTATTATCCTCTTATTTTCTCCCTTTCGAATTTACTGATTGTTTGTTCATTTCTACGTCTATATAGCTCCCCTCTAACGGTCCGGCACAGTTCATGAAGCAACGAATCGCTTATCTTTTTATCTTGGAGATAAAAACAAATACAAAACAAACACGAAAAACATCGTAGCTTTTGTGATTGATGGGGTGTTATTTTGTCCGAAATGTACGTGATTTTATTTTACTTTGATTACTTCTCTATCGATGTTCGTTAATTTGATCCACTACATATTCTTTTCTCAACTAATTTCGTCATAATATCTATTTGTATATTTCTTCCCAAAGTTCGCTTATACTGACGAATTCAACGGCCCTGAACCAATAAAAAAATAAATAAATATAGTGCCACCTGGACTCATGTGCCCAAAAGTATATGCATTTTCTTTTTTTTTTATATTGTAGACGCATGATCTGTATCTGGCTCTTGAAAGAGACTGTACATCGCCGTATCGTTACAATCTACATATACAGGTGTTTCAGTATCATTATTATGCTAGTTGTGGGGGAACCAGATCATGTCTTTATAAAGGGGATTGGCATATAATAAGTCTATCAAATTATTAATGCACTAGTTACGTCATTGCGAAGTATCTGGCGAGTTCTGTGCATTTTTTTTTTTTGTTTTTTGTAACCTTTTCTAGAGATTAGATTGAGTGTAAGACGCACATAATGACGGTTAGGCGGAGTTGACTTTGGTACGAATCTGTTAGTGTCTTATGCGACACTGATTAATTATTTAAAATTATCTGCCGCACCAACAGCTAAGGTCATTAACGGCGAATACCTTGTCGGATTATAAAGTTTGAATTATCAAAACGTTTAAAAATATACCAATAAATGATATCTCCTGTAAGCAGTAAATCTAGATTCGCGGTACCTACTAATTGCCTTGTGACGGTGTACCAGTCTAGAAGGACTTTACCAAGAAGGGAATTCTAATTTCATGATTCCTTGATTCTCTCTCTCCTTCACTGAATTTGGAATAGCGATTCCTAGATCCATTACGACTCTCCAGATTCTGTTTTGAAAGGAACTTGTAGTCAAGAGATGTACTCCACCCCCAAAGCCCTCAAGAAATGGCAAAAATGGCGTCATCTCCTTCAACATACCTGAGTAGTTTATGGCATAAGTATGGTGATTTGTTCGCATTATCAAATCAGTTTTTTACCAATGCCATTGACGAGAGAACGTAAACCCGTTATAATATTTTAGGGGAGACATTGAAATTTATCACTTTAGATTTATATCAATAATACTAACACTCACTCACACTCAATCACGCTCACTCACTGACTCACACACACACACTCAGTCACAGTCACTCATTCATTCACACTCACACTCACTCCATCACTCACACTCAATCACTTACACACTCACTCACTCACATTCACTCATACGTACTCCCGCACCACTGTTGTTTGTCAGCTTACGAGTAAAAACGTTAAAAAAACACATAGCTGCATCTGCTTGTTAAGGGTAATGAACACAGCAAATTATTCAGTTAGATATAACATATGCGTCTTTTGTATGGAACTCTTGATCGTTAATCAACAGATGTTACTGGTTATGTATTGTACTTATTCATAGATGCAAATATTGTTTTCCTTGCAACCTTCTCATTATTATACAGGATGTATAATCTTCACAAACTGTGTGTGTGTGTGTGTGTGTGTGTGTGCATATTCACCAGTCTTATTACTCAAACACCAGTTAATATAAATGATCTGCAAGATGCAATCTAGGCTAGAGCTTTTTCTCAACGTCAAGCTCCGTAGTCGCTCTCTCTCGTTGTAGGCAGACTGTATAGCGTATACCATGTCACCATAACCATTGCATTTGTTTGACGTATCAGAAATCCCTCTGAAGGAACGAATTTCTAATTTTCGAAAAATCGAGATACTGAATTTAATAATCCACACACGCTTTTGATTTCCACGCGCTGTTCGGAATGACTGACGCCGAAATGGAAACCGGGATTTTGTAGAACCCATTTCTAATATCTTTTCTTTTTTCTTCCAGTCTGTCGTGGGAGAAAGAATTTCGTATTTATTGCCTTTTTCCCTTTCTTTGTCTCCAATGCGAAAAGAAATTTCCCTTTTATTGCCAAAGGGTTCTTCTTATGGCTTGTGACAGAGTATGTAAGAGGTCGAAAAGTTACATTCTACATGTACAAATTGCTTCGAATCTCCTTTCGGAAAGACAGACCAGAATCAAACCTTCACGAGAAACACTTCGGTCAAAATTTACGCAAGATTTCGCCGTTCCAGCGATCGTGTGTGAGACCTGAATCTCGTATTTTGTCCCGAGAGCCGCGCCGAATACAAATTCCCCCGTCTGGAATGTTGTAATAATACTGAACCATATATTCAGACCTCCTGTAGAAGCTGTTCGCTGGTTCCACTTCGAGTTACAGCTTGGACCCCCAAATAATAGAGGGCTTGCTATTACTTACCGTACTTTTCCTTCTTTTTAGTCAGTGCCTCTGGTATTTGAAGTTTGTTAGAGGTTACCGCTAATGAAAACTACCGTACATAGGGGAAAGATGTGAAAGAAGTGTGGTATACGTATTCTCAATTTTGATATAGACTGTATAGCCTATATTGCATAGTTTGGGGGGATTTCATTTACTCTCTCTCTCTCTCTCTCTCTCTTTATTACTGACAACCAGAATTATTTTTCTTTTACATTCTATGTTCATATTCTTTATTCACCAACTAATTAATTGTGCCAAATGGTTAAGTATGAAAACAGGAAGTTCTCAGCGCCATAAGCTTCTTTTCAATCATTAATTGATTTTACGTTGACGTGATCAATTTATATCCGTAATATCAATATTTCCAAAAATGTTTGACGTGGTACACCAGAAGAGACTTTTCCCGATGTGTCAGCGATTGGCAGCACGTCTATCAACACCATTTTTGCGGAATTTGCTTATTCGTACCAGAAACTTAAAAAAAGATCTAACAAAATGGACACATTTATTATCATGTACTCAAAGTACATAATATATATATATATTTTTTTACCCCTTTTTTCAACTTGCAGGCGGATCAGTACCGTACTGCTCTTTGACAATTACTCAAGCTTTCACAGTTTACTGGCGCGTGCACCACACAGGCAGTAGCACTGCATAACATAATTATTTTACACCCTTTTGCACGTGGTAATTTGTGCCGAGAGAAAAAGGTGAGAACACTAAAACGCCTATCTTGTAGTGAGCTGCAGCTTTCCCTGCCTCTTTCGACGGCCCGCAACCGTTCATCATCTGAAACCTTAAAAAGTCCTTGTTAAAAAAGAAAAAAAGAAAAAAAAACGTTTAGACCAGGCCGCGAGGATGTTGACGAAGCCACTAACGGAAGCGCCGCAGGATGACGGTGGAGGCGCCCTGGACACCTTTTCGTATTCCGAGGAGATACGGGCCAGGAATGCAACTTAAGGACGCCCCTAAGTCGCACTCGAGGCCTGCGAAGGATGACTTCGGGAGGTTGCCCTCGTTGAGATAGAGGCAGACAGTTTAAAGAAAAAGGAGTCAAGATAAGCGAACATCTGGCGCACGACCTTGTCTGCATAAATAAAGTAGGTTCAACGACCTTGCTGCAGTTGCGCACAGGCATCAGCTCGCTAAGCTACTGTCGGTTATCCTTCCGGTTACCGCCATTTTTTTTTTTTTTTTTTTTTTTGAGGTTTCTTATTTTGTGTTTGTGTCTTTTATTCTTACGCTTTAAATGGGTCTCACAGCAAGTCTGCAGTATATCATATATTGTTTTCCTTTTATTTAAGATTACAATAAGGTACATATCTCTAATATGAATAATATCACAAAGATAATACCAAAAATGCATGTCATTTTATAATTTGTGTAAATAAAACATTACTTACACACGTGACTTCTTCATAAGGCATGCATAACCACATGCTTCTAACAATCACATTCATAATGAAAATAATATCAACACGTTATTAGGCTGCAGTAAGAACCTGCTTTCCCGTCTCCTTTGTAAAAATGGTATCCTTCTGGTGAAAACAAGTCTCCACCTACAAAGTATTTCTACTACGACTGCTATTACTACTTTAATCCTTATAATGATAGTAATAATAGTTATCATTGTTATTATCATTCTCATCAATATTATCATTATCATAATAATGAAAACGATAATGATAATTATTATTATTCTCTTTATCAGTTTAATGCTAATAATACTGCTATTACTATTACTACTATTATCATTATTATTATAACAATTACGATTTTTTTATGCATCATATTCATTCCACTAAATTTTTGGGTAGCGTAACCTAATGGTTTTAAGGCTCGTGGGATGGGAATATATTCCTCTGTTTAGTGTGTGCCAAATATACAATGGTTATAGGAACATTTTAAAACCATTAATATTTTACTCAATTAACATAATGATGAGAAGGTGGCTTATCACAAAGTAGATCTTAAACATAAATATTATAATATAAACAAGCAATCTTCTCCACTAGCTTAACTCATATCTAAGCTTAACTCAATACAATCCATTTTCCTACAAATAAATCAATAATCATTCTCATAAAAATATATGAGACGGAATCAAGGCCGTCACACTCAATCTTTCAATATCTTTCCATGATTTTACATTAACAAAAATCATTACCCTTTTCTCTTAATCTTCATAATCTACTTAGTACCTTACACCTTAATGAATGATCCCAATCCCAATCTATTCACTGATACCACTAGAACTGTCACCTGTGAGTAATTTCGCAACAGTACCCACGTAC
>NC_091572.1:30101233-30103733 GCF_042767895.1 Penaeus vannamei | reverse complement strand
CTTCCCTTTTCCCTCCTCACTTCCATTTCCCTCTCTCCCAACTCTCTTCCCCTCCCCCTCCTCCTCCACTCTCCCTCCTCTCTCCCTTCCCATTCCTCCTTCTCCCCCTCCCCCTCCTCCTCCACTCTCCCCTCCCCCTCCCCCCCCCTCTCTCCCTTCCCCATTCTTCCTCCTTCCTCTCCCCCCCCTCTTCCTCCACTCTCCCTCCCCTCCCCCCACCCTCCTCCTCTCTCCCCTCCCCCACCTCCTCCTCTCTCCCTTCCCCCCACTCCTCCTCTCTCCCTTCCCCCACCTCCTCCTCTCCCCCCTCCCCCACCTCCTCCTCTCATCTCCCAGCCACGAGTCTCTCTCCCTGGCCATTATCCCCTAACTCTTCATAACGTCTCCTCCCGTTCCCTCAACACTATCCCTCGGGACTCGTAACCTTTGCTATTTTATTTTACGAGCTGACGTCCTTTGGGCTGTCTTCGTCGGCCCCTTCGTCATCAGCGGGCTCCTTCCTCCTCCTCCGCGTCGCCTTCCTCGTTCCTCAGGGTAGGGAATGAGGTCGGAGGCGCTGGTTCTGTTGTTGGTATAATTGGCGGTCGTTGGTTGATGTTCGTATGGGCGCCGTTTTCTGTTGCTGTGACGCTGCTGTGATTATCGATGTCGGGTTTGATGTTCTTTGAGTTTTTGTGCTTGTTAGTTCTGTTGTTGTTGATGATATACGGTATTATTATTATTATTATTATTATTATTATTATTATTATCATTTTCATTTTCATTATTACATATATTTAAATTTATTATCTATATTATCATTAATACTGTTATTATTATTATTATTATTATTATTATTATTATTATTATTATTATTATTATTATTATTATTATTATTATTATTATTATCATCATCATTATTATTAATGATATCATTATTATTATTATTATTGTTATTATTATTATTATTATTATTATTATTATTATTGTTGTTGTTGTTATCATCATCATCATTAACAAGATGATGGAGATGATAATGACAGCGATGAAAATGAAAATGAAAATGAAGATGACGACGGCGATGATGATACCTTAGATGCATAAACCAACGCTAATACTAAATCAACATGGCCACAGGACCCATTAAAATGATTATCCAATTTGTATCTTGGAATTATTTCCGTCCAAAAATGCTATAATGCTTTCAGTAACGCCTGGATTATTGTCTTACCCTTGTTCAACCCTCGGTGGACTAGACTTTTTTTTATGAAATACTGTTATTGCAGTTATTGTTATTCCTATTTTTGTGTTTATTTGTATTGGTATTTTTCTTACTGTTACTATCATCACCATTATTTTCGTTATCGTCGTCACTATCGGTATCACGACCTTTATTAATAGCCTCATTATTATTATAGATGTAATTAATGATGACAATAAGGATAAAGATGATGCTGAACATAGCAGTTTAAATAGTAGTAACTGAGTAGCTGTAAATGTAGTAGTAGTAGTAATAATAATAATGGCAATCGCACTGCAACCAATGAATAATTATAATAAGAATTAAATGATAATAATAGTAGAAGTAACAACAACAGAGATAATTAATAAATGAATAGCTGAAAATCTGAAATAATGGATACTAAATATATAACACCAAGGAAATAATAACTAAATTATAATATTGATCATATCACATAGAACCTTATTTGATATGAAAAGAATTTAGATTTGAATTTACTGCACCTTTTCTTCTTTTTAAAAAATATGACTTATAAGAGTACTTTCCTTCTGCCAAAACCGGACACCATGCAAAAGCTTATCCGATTACGAAATCTGATCAGGCAACGCTATCCAGATTTTACGAGCAAATAAAACTTTTTTATGTTTTTAGAATTTTTCGGTTGACTGAGAGTTAATCACTTATTGATAGAATGATTATCTTTTGCTTTTTATTGGTTTGCTTGTTTGTTGATGTTTTTTCCTTGTTTGTTTCTGTTGCTACATATATTTCTTCTTGTTATTTGTATTGGATTATACATCATAATCATGTCTCCTCCTAGGGTATATGATTTTCTTTTCTTTTGTGAATTTACATTTATATTAACGTTGCATATTCAGATAAAAAAATGATAGGTAGAATTAGCATTCAACTTTTCATTTCCTTCCCGATCAAAATATTTTCCTTAAATAATTGAAAAAGGGATATATATCACTAACTGCCAGACTGACCGCAATTTATTAATGAAAATTTTCAATTGGGCCATCTCTCTCTCTCTCTCTCTCTCTCTCTCTCTCTCTCTCGCTCTCTACATATACATATATATACATATATATTCATATAAATACATATATATACAAATGTATATATGTGTGGTATGGTGTGGTATATGTTTGTGTTGTGTGGTGTGTTGTGTGTGGTGTGGTGTGTGTGTGTGTGTGTGTGCGTATGCGTGTGTGCGTGCGTGCATGTGTGGGTGTGCGTGCGTGCGTGTGTGTGTGTATGTGTTTGTGTGTGTAT
>NC_091572.1:30088733-30091233 GCF_042767895.1 Penaeus vannamei | reverse complement strand
TCATTATTTCCTTTTCCCAGTTTGAAAAGGGTTACAACAGTTATTACGGCCATTTGAAGTAACTTGATAACCAACAATTTTGCGACCCAAATTCCATTACAATGGACCGTCAGACGTCAAATTGTCAATTGGAAAAGAGAGAGAGAGAGAGAGAGAGAGAGAGAGAGAGAGAGAGAGAGACAGAGAGAGAGAGAGAGAGAGAGAGAGAGAGAGAGAGAGAGAGAGAGAGAGAGCATACACAAACAAATACAGGCAAACACATACAGACAGACACAGAAATGAAGAAGATAATAAAATATGGACGGGTAATCAACCACACAATAAACGCGAATGAGAAGCGAAGGAAAAAGAGAAAGAACATGTAACTACGCAACATAACGAAGGAAATGCCAACAAATCTAATTAAAAGACCCGGATAAAAACATGAGTCAGCTCCGACCGGCGAGATTTCATCTTTTATTGTCCCGAGTTAATAAAAGTCGGAATTGACCTACGATTTATTGATCCTGTATCATGCCCGGGTTGGAATTCTCCCGTCAGAATTATCCCCTAAGCTTCAATATTGAGCAAGGAAGACGGGAAAGAAATTCTTGTAGAGGAGAGACATGTTTCATCTTCTTTATTGCTACATGACACGTTGCAGCGAACCTGAAGGAAAGGTGTAATATTAGCGAATGCAAAATGGTACCTGGCTTCAAAACAACGGGTATTAACAGAGAGAAGTTATAGCTAGCGCAGTCATGTAACTAAGACAGAAAACACACACACACACACACACACACACACACACACACACACACACACACACACACACACACACACACACACACACACACACACACATGTATATATGTATAGGGAGAGAGTTTGAGGCTCCCTATTCTTCCTTCCCTCGTACTCTTTTTTTCCTTTTTTTGCCTTCCAATTCCCTTCCTTTCCTCCCTTTCATCTTTTCGTTTCCCTATTCTAGCTTCCCCTTTTCCGCTTTTGTTCCAAATATACTTCTCTAAATTTTCTATCTTCTACATCATTTCTTTCTTTTCCTTCCCTGTGTATTTTTTTCCTTTTTCTGTCTGTCCTACAAACCTTTTAAAAGTTTCTATGGCTTCAGTTCCTCCTTCCTGGCCTAAACTAGCTTGGCATTCTTTCCATATATTATTTCAGTTTTTCTTTAATCTTATTTTCTTATTCTATAATGTCGTCTATCGTTTTTTTCTCTCCACAGTAACTTTCCAATTCTATATCTTTATCTTAGTCTCATGACTTCCTCTCAAAATTGCATAGACCCTAAGTCTTCAAAGCTATATGGTGATAAAGTCTTTATTTTTTCCCTTTCTCCTTCCAGTCCCTTTCCTTTTGCCCTTCGCCTTGCTCCTGTTTCTTTTTCCTAGGTTTATCCCTTCGTTAACCCAGATCCCGGCCCAAACCTGGCCACAGAAAAGTATGGAGATTCTGGAGGACATCACGCCCCACGGATCGGCTGTCACTCCTCATACCTTATGCCTTACCCTTTTGGCGTTTTTATTTGGCTATTAGAAAGACGTTGTTTTGAATTACTGTACATTTTGAATTGATTACATTATTTGGCTATTAGAAAGACGTTGTTTTTTAATTACCGTGCATTTTGAACTAATTCATAATTTCTTATAACAATAATATTTTTTTTCCTTGCCGGCTTTCTGATTTGTTCCCTTTAATTGTAATTTCTATGCTAGGCATGATCTTAACTTATACTGTTTCTCATTACAATTTTTCGTACTTGCCAATTTCAAAGTTACGTGATTGATAAGCCGATCAAAGCTTTTTATTTAGGTTTTGTTGCGTGATATCTTGGTCATATATATATAATTGTAGACGATTAAATATTGATCTTATTGGTGTAATATTTCAGCCATATTTTCACTTTTAATTCGTGTTATCTTTTCATTTTTACTTTTTATAAAATGAGTGGTAAGTCCGAACGTGTGGTTTGTGTGTTCTCCCATAGATCTTTTAGCGAGATGGCGACGAACAAGAGAAAAAAGTTGTATCGGGCCTTACGATTTGCATAAACTTAGTGAAGCTGGGTGTTGCAAAACATGGAACACCTAAAGAGTGAATTTTGTGAAAGGTACAACATTGCTAAACCACTCTCATAGACAAGCCCACACTTCCTTGAGGCCTTGTACAGGGATATATACGTAACCTTTTTTTCATTTAACTTGTTTTATGTAGTAAACAGGGCATTATTGAGAGGCCCCATGCCGTAGATACCCTTACAATACACACAGATATACATGCACACATATATCACACACACACACACACACACACACACACACACACACACACACACACACACACACACACACACATATATATATATATATATATATGTATCACAGGACATATGTCCTACATCCTAATGGAGTTTGACCCCAACAGGCTGGCTTCAATATGCTAGTACTCACTCACTACTGAGTCGACTGAGAGCACCTAAAGATTGCAAAGCCAGCGCTCT
>NC_091572.1:30076233-30078733 GCF_042767895.1 Penaeus vannamei | reverse complement strand
ACTGTAATCACAATAATGGAAACAAGAAAAAATAATAACATTCATTATGATAATGATAATAGTAGCAACGGATAATAATAATCACAACAATTATAAAATTGGTTATAATGATAAGAACAAGAATAATCACACTGATAAAAACCTAGACAATATTATCATGATAATCATCCATATAATAAATACATTATTGATTAAAAGGTAATGATATTAGCAACAGATCAGTTACGATAGCAGCTAACAATGGTTATAGTAAGTGTTCCATCGAAAATTATATTCTCCACAATACTGGCGATGGCGAAAAACACGACAACGCCGATAACTGAAAATTAGTTAATAATCTGCACGTGTCATCACATTTAAATTGCCATGACATCTGTAATGGGAGCCTGTTTAATACCATGGAAAGTAATTATCACGAAAATCAATTAATATTACGAGGTATAATCACATTGCAACATATTGGCACCGATTGAAGTATTTAGCCATTGAGTAATTATCAGATTAGCATGGTGAAATAATGATTTTGTATATTGCATTGTAAGGTCTGGTGGTTTGTAAATGTACCCAGTGTTGCCAATATCAACCTAATAGTCAATAGAACAGTTTCTACATTATAATCATAATGAATATGAATTTAGGATTAATCATAACGATAATGATGATAATGATAATGAGGACGATAATGATAATATGTATATATTCATTATCATCATTAGTATAATAATAATAATATGTAATGATAATAAAAAATAATAATAATGATAATAAAAGTAATGACAACTTCTATCATTTTTATTATCATTGTTGTAGTTGTTATAATTACGTATAATTATCATTATTATCGTTATTATTATTATTGTTATTATTATTATTATTATTATTATTATTATTATTATTACTGCTATCACTGCAATCTTGTTATCATTGCTATCATCCTTATTAGAATTGCCATCATAATAGTTAAAGTAATATTGAAAACATTACAATAGCAATAATGATAACAAGTGAGATATCAATGATAATCATCATAATAATAGTAAATGTAGTAATGATGACAATAATGACAATTATAGTAAAAAGTATAATAATGATGGAAGTTAAAAAGAAAAAAAAAGACGATAAAGATTAAAAACAATAGTTGTTGTAATACTACTAGTATGATATTATTACTATTACTAGTATTAATAGAAATATTAATAACAACAAAACAACAACAATAGCAACAACGACAACAACAACATCATCATCAACAGTAAAAGCAATAACAACAACAGCAACAACAACAACAACAACAACAACAACAACAACAACAACAACAATAATAGTCGTTGGTATTATTAGAACTAAAATGATGACTAATAATAACGATGAAAATGAAAATGTTGAAACTTGAACATATTCTTAAAATGGTATTAAAAATTGCCATTTCCGCTGCGATCAGTTACATCTCTAAATTTTACATATTTCCATCACCATGAACAGGCAAAATAAATCCCTCCACGAAAAAATGATCCTTCAAATCTAAATTCAAATTCATGAGATCAGACACGAAATCTTAGCATGGTTTCTTTATCCAGAACAATCCGAACGCATTAAAAAGAATAAATAAATAAGCGAAAAAAAACGAAAATAAATTGGCAAAAGTTGGGTCAAAGAACGAAATTTCTGGATTAATTTCCAAATGCTCTAAAAGTGTACAGTTTATGTGATAATTTCTCAAAGTTAACTTCTTTATTAGCTCTTATCCGACTTTATATGTTGGCGGGAATATCTCTCGTAAAATCATAGAGCTATATAAGCTCTTCTCAAAATGAAAATAATAACAACAATGATAATAATAGTAATGAATGTAAAAATAATGATGATAATGATAATAGTGATAATTATGATGATAATTATTAGTATTAATATTGTTATTGCTAATAACGTTATTCTAATATTACTATGATTAGTTTTGTTTCATACCATTCGTATTTCTTGTACTATTGTGAAAAGAATTGGAAGTATTATTCTTATCATTGTTATTATTCTCATGATGATCATTATTATCATTATTATTTTTACCAATTATTAGTATTATGGATCTTTTTATCATTAGCAGTTTTCGTATCACATTATCAGCATCAATCATTGCTATATAACCATTAACACTATATATATTATCATTATTATATTTATTATAATTATTATCATCATTATAGCTCATTTATTCGCCAGCTTGCCCGCTTACCAAGGACACATTGTACGCCTGAAGTGATATTCCATGTGAATGCGCATTTAATCACTTCATTTTCGTGTACAATAGGGGAAGGGGGGTTGTAAGATTGACAACATACGTATGAAAGTACGACACATTATGAATTTATGAATCTTTGTATTCATTTTCACTATTGTTATTAAAGCTGTTATTGTTACTATCATTTTTTTTATTGTAATCATCATAACCATTCTTCTCAAAGACAAGTCCACAGCACTGAAATAGTTTGACTGTCATTTTATG
>NC_091572.1:30053733-30066233 GCF_042767895.1 Penaeus vannamei | reverse complement strand
AACACTTCTCTATGTATATATAGATATTTATATAGATATGCATAAATGTATGTATGTATATGTACGTCTATATGTAGGTGAATGTTTATATAATTGTTTTATATACATATATATGTATATGTATAAATATTCATCTATATAATACAATGTACATATATATGCATATATGTATATGTATGTGTGTATGTATGTATATGGATGTTTATATATTTGCCTGTGATGTTTGTACATAAATGATATATTTATTTGTGAACACATGGTGTGTGTATATGTATACACAAATGTGAGACGGCCTGATGTTTATACACTGTTGTTCGAATACACACACACACACACACACACACACACACACACACACACACACACACACACACACACACACACACATATATATATATATATATATAGGCCCCCTGGGGTTAATGGGAGGCTCGGGGGAGGTGGGCCCTGCCAGTCCTCCCTCCAGATAAAAAAACACCGGCAGTGCTATATATATATGGAAATGCTGAGAGGAGGAGAACTGCTCCTACCACCCAGCAAGAGGCAGGCTGTGGATCCCACTGGGAGGGCGACTTCCGGGACGCAGGACGGGAGCGAGAAGTATTTGTCTCGCCTGCGTTCCGGTAGACGCCGGCCCGGAGTGAAGCTTACGGGGGAAAGCCCTCGGGAGCCCCGTAGGTGGTTGACGGGTTCCACAGCCTGCCGTCCCGTTATATGTGGAGCAGCGTCGGCGGGGGTGGCAGAGGTGGCGTCCACCCGGAGCGACTGCCCGAGGCTAAACCTCAGGCGGGGAGTCGGGGGGGGGGGGGGTGGAACATCCGTTTTTTGCGTCAGGATGATCGGTTGCCTTTGCTGTCGAGGGAACTGGGGAAGCTGAGAGTGGAGGTGGCTGCTCTCTCGGAGGTGAGAAGACCTGGCAGCGGAACGATCAGTGTAGGTGGCTACACCTACTACTGGTCAGGCTGCATCGACGGTAGCCATTGCCATCTCCAGCAGACTCCAGCCTTCGGTAGTAGAGGTTACTCCAATCGATGAGTGTATAATGGTAATAAGACTGAAACTGTCTTTTGCCTTCATGTCTCTTATTGCTTTGTACGCTCCTACCGATGTTTATAAACTTGATGTGAAAGAGATGTTCTACGCCAAACTAGCGTCTGTGTCAGATAGGTGCCCCCCGACGAGATATTCGTGCTGTCCTGGGTGATTTCTGGTACCAGCACCCAGACCCGCATTGCTGGACATGGTATAGCAATGCGAGTAATGCAACCAAGGAGATCGACCACATACTCGTCAGCACTCGTTGGAGGATCCTCCAGAATTGCAGGGTGTATAGGAGTGCTGAGTTCTGTGGTACTGACCATAGATTGGTTGTGGCTACCCTCCGAGTCCACTTCAAAACTGCCCAGCGGTCCAATGATCACCCCAGAGTGTTTCACTTGGACAGGCTGAGGGAGGGGGAATGTGCCCAGGGGTTTGCTGAGGCAGTCTCTGGTCGTTTCATAGCGCTTGAAAATCTGATGGACCTTGTACTTCTGTGGGACACCTTCAAGCGTGAAACGTTTGATGCAGCTCAAGAGACGATTGGTGAACACCCGAGAGCAAAGCGAAATTTCATCTCGCAGGAGACACTGGATGCCACAGATACTAGTCGTGCAGCTCTTCTGACAGGGGATCGAGATTTGCATCGTTCCCAGGTGCGCAGAACTCGGTCTCTGTTAAGAAGGAACAAGGATCAGTTTATTAGGAACCTTGCTGAGGAGGTAGAAGGCCATTTCTTAGTAAATGACCTTTGTCCTGCATACCAAGCCCTGAGAAAGCTGAACTCCAAGCCCTCTTCACAGGTGACAGCAGTTCGCTCAATAAAGTGGTAAGATCATCTCAGATCCTGTTGCTGTGCGGGAGCGTTGGGCTGAGTATTTTGAGCAGATGTACCAGGTTGACCCAACAACAGTAAACTTGGATGCGGGTAGTGCCGAGATTCCGTTGCCGGACCCACCCATCAGTGAGGATGCCCCCTCCCTAACTGAAGTTAGGACGATCTCCAAGCTGAAGAGTGGTAAATCAGCTGGTATATGCGGCATCCCAGCTGAACTGTTAAAGACAGGTGGTGAACCTATGGTGCGGGGGTTGCACGTTGTCCTAGCTGCCATCTGGTGTTCTGGTACCGTTCCCCTTGACTTGTTGAGGAGTGTGGTCATCCCTCTCTGGAAGGGGAAGGGGGACTGATGGGACTGCAGCAACCACCGAGGTATCACACTGTTCAGTATACCAGGCAAGGTTCTTGCCCACATCCTTCTGAGATGTATCAGAGATCACCTACTGAGGCATCAGAGACTGGAGCAATCTGGATTCACTCCTGGTAAGTCAACAATAGACCGTATCCTAGCGCTTCGAGTCATTATAGAACGTCGTCGTGAGTTCGGGCGTGGGCTGCTTGCAGTCTACATTGACCTCAAGAAGGCATTCGATTCGGTGCATCGGGAATCACTTTGGGAGATCTTGAGACAGGAATTCCAACAAGGATTATTGGACTCATAACAAGTCTGTATACTGGTACTAAAAGTGCTGTAAAATGTGGTGGGGGCCTATCAAGCTTCTTCCCTGTTAGTTCAGGAGTGAGGCAAGGCTGTGTCCTTGCACCAACGCTTTTCAACACTTGCATGGACTGGATAATGGGCAGAGCTACTGTTCAAAGTCATTGTTGATCAACTCTGGGCAATATCAAGGTTACTGACCTTGACTTTGCTGATGATGTTGCCATTCTATCTGAGTCTTTGGAATCCTTAGTGGTGGCTCTCGATGTATTTAGTAATGAAGCGAAGCCCTTGGGTCTAGAGGTCTCCTGGACCAAGACCAAGATCCAGGACTTTGGGGACATATTAGGAGAACCTGTTCAGTCGGTACGTGCTTGCGGCGAGGACATTGAAGTCACAGAGGGTTATATACCTTGGTAGTGTGGTTCATAACTCTAGGCTGTCAGACCATGAAGTCAATAGACGGATTGGCTTGGCAGCAGGGGTAATGAACTCTCTCGACAAGAGTATTTGGAGATGCTGGTACCTGTGTAGAAGGACCAAGCCTCGTGTCTTCAAGGCCCTGATAGTGCCAGTTTTGCTATACGGTAGCGAAACCTGGACACTATCCTGCGCCTTAGAGTCTTGACTTGATGCCTTTTGTAATAGGTCCTTGCGCCGGATCATGGGGTACTGTTGGCGGGACCATGTGTCTAACCAATGGCTACACCGTGAGACTGGCACAGGACCTATTACCTGCACAATCCGTGATCGCCAACTCAGGCTTTACGGCCACCTGGCTCGCTTCCCTCAGGATGATCCCGCCCAACAGGGTGGAGGAGGCCTGTGGGTCGACCTAGGAAGTCGTGGCTTGGTCAGATCGATCAAACCTGTCGTGAGGAGCTTGAGATGGGCCGAGTCCCTGCCTGGCGTCTTGCCATGAAGGATTCTCGCAGGTACAAGCAAAGGGTGGACGCGGCTATGCGCCACCGTCGGTGTTAGCTCCGCATTGATGATATCTATCTATCTATTTATCTATCTATCTATCTATCTATCTATCTATCTATCTATCTATCTATCTATCTATCTATCTATCTATCTATCTATCTATCTATCTATCTATACAAAGAGAGAGAGAGAGAGAGAGAGAGAGAGAGGGAGAGAGGGAGAAAGAGAGAGAGACGTACATACATATATTTATATGTATATATTTATTTATGCTATTCACCATAATGTAAACTAATGGAAATTCTTTATGTCAGTTACAATCAAACCTTTGGTAACATTTATATAATATTTACCGTTTAAATGTTCATTTATATATGCAAATACATTTCATACATTACATAAATCTGTGAAAGTATATTTGTTTATTTCTATTTGTGCTGTTTATTGTATTAAATGATTAACTGTAACGGTTATAGGTTACTGGTTTATATTAAATTATAATTTAATGAATTTTATATCTTTTAAAGTATATATTTTCATAACTTTAAACAGATTCTTGATACAATTGAAATGAAGAAGATGAATTGAAGTCTTTCCTTTCAGAAATTATGACATTAGTGTTACAATGTATATATATTTATACACACACACACACACACACACACACATACACACACACTATATATATATATATATATATATATATATATATATATATATATATATATTTATTTATTTATTTATTTATATATATATGGGTGTGCGTATGTATCGATATCGGTTCAGTTTACCCAAATTGTAGAGAAATTATGAATTTTCCCTGGTAATCACTCCCATTGTTGGTAAACTCATGGAAGTTGAATAACCAATAAAACTATAACCATGTAGATTTTTGCCTACCGTCAAAAATGGAACATATCGATCAGTTACGTATGCACCATTAACTAACTGGAATTAGTTGCAGTCAAAGTAATGATTACAAAATTAAAATATAAAGATATAAAAGATATGCATGGCTGCATACATTAAAAAAATTCAACAATTAATAAAACTAACACCATTTACAGTTTAGCGGAGTATACCCATCACTATCTGTAATGTTGACTAATGGAAATGATTTCCGTTAAGCCATTTCCATCCAAATTATTGAGAACATAAATAAAAACGGAAGATATATGTGACTAATAAGGAAATGTATAGAATTCCATTATGAGCGAAATTTCGATTGAGAGAGATCTGTGATGCTATGGAACATATATTATATCTAGAGTGTTACTCTTATATACACATGTATATACACATACATTAATATAATGTTATTTAGATTTATATATACATCTATATTTGCACTCCATCTATACATATACATAGACAGCTTATACATATATATATACAGTTCTGAAAATATTAGCTTTTCAAAACGGTCAGCCATCAAGAGTGGTCTAAGGTCTAAGTTACATTTTCCTGGTAGTTTCCCATTTGTTAACCCTATGTTACACAAATATGTAATCTGTGTACATAAATTTCATTGTACACACGAGTGACGTATGTGTGTACGCACATGTGATGTGGGTATGTATACGAACATGTGCTATGGTTATTTGTGGAAGCACATGTGCTATGGTAATGTTTGTACGCGCCTGTGCTGTGGTTGTGTGTTCGGACATGTGATGTGGATATGTTTTTATAATCCTGAAACTAAACTGAGGATTTCAATAACCTGAAGAACGAAAATGATTATTACTCACATCATTATTTGCCTTTCTAACCAGTTTGTCATTTTTGGTGCATTTCTAATGTATTTCGGACTGTATGAGTACAAAGATTTTTAGTAAAGTACTGTATGTAAATTACTTAAATAAGTGAATATGTTTTTTTTCTAGATATATATACTAACACTTCTATAAAATGAAATTTATATGCACACATAATATATATATATATATATATATATATATATATATATATATATATATATATATATATATATATATATATATACATATCTATATACATATATATATATACATATACACATATGGTATATATATATGAATATATATACATATATATATATACATGACTATATATATATATATATATATATATATATATATATATATATATATATATATATATATATATATATATATATATATATATATATATATATATATATATATATATATATATATATATATATATATATATACATACATATATATATATATATAATATATATATACATACATTTATATATATATATATATATATATATATATATATATATATGTATATATATTATATATATATATATATGTATGTATATATATTATATATATATATATGTATGTATATATATTATATATACATACATATATATATATATATAATATATATACATACATATATATATATATATAATATATATATACATAAATATATATATATATATATATATATATATATATATATATATATATATATATATATATATATATAACATTCACATAAATAAATATAATAAATGATTTTTATCATCTATTCTTTTAGTTCAGCCTACTTCACGCATTAATGGTAAATAAAAATGCGTAAAAGAAATTCGTGCCGGCATACTTATATGTATATATATATACACATTTATACAGTAATTCATGTTTACTGACGATGTTTATACATTGAATGAAGCGATAGATTTATGTATTGCTGTATTATTTTGTTTTCAATATTAATTTGATACACATAAACACTTGCTGATGTATACATCCATTTTTTCCTAATTTAATTCTAGTATTAGTTGGATATTCCTGCTGATATTTTCAGAAGGGAATCTTCCTTTCCTGACTGCGAAATCCCGGGCTCAATTACTCCCAAATTCAAGGTCATCAATTCCAATGGTGAGGTCAAACGACGGATAAAATAATCCAGGCTAACTCTTTGACATCACTTCTCTTGCACCGTTAGAGATCACACCATAATAATGAGGCTGTACATCATCTCCTTCCTTATTATTTGTGCAGTTTCTCTTAATTTAGCTGCTCCGCAGGTTTCGAAGGTCGTCAGTATTCAAAGTCTTGGAGACGCCATCAAAACATCATCTCCAGCTTTCAGAGTGAAAAGAATGGCGGTCGGTGCCAAGGTCGGACAGTTTGTCGGTCGTCTTGTTGTGACTACAGTGTTGGGTGTGGCTTATGCAGGAGTTGGCATTGCTGTTAATAGCACTTCACAAATGCTTGGTATCGGTTCTGTTTATCCGAATGGCGGTGAAATAATGAATTTTCTCTGGAGGATCACCCCCATTGTTGATCAGATCTTGGAAGTTAAATAAATAAAATCGTCATTCTCATGTACAGTTTTCAATTGTCCTTTCTTCATAATATATCAAAATGAAATATTTATCGGAAATTCTTCATGTCAGTTACAGGCGAAGTATTGGTTACATGTCGGAACTATTAACGAATATATGGTGTTTAAAATATCTATTCACACACACACACATGTCTATATATTTGGGTATGCGTTCATCGATATCGGTTCAGTTTACCCAAATTGTGGAGAAATTATGACTTCTCTTAAGAATCACTCCCATTGTTAGTAAATTCAATGGAGTTGAATAACCAATAAAATTATAACCGTGTAGAATTTGTTCCCTACCGTTAAAAAATGGAATAGATCGATCACTAACGTATTCAAAATTAACTAATTGGAACCAGCTCCAGTGAAAGTAATGGCAAGAAAAATTAAATATAAATGCTTAAAAAGATATCCCTGGGTGCATACATTATGGAAATTCAATAATTAAAAAAAAGTGATATCATTTACAATTTACAGTGGATTATATCCATCATGATTTGTAATGTTAACGAATGGAAATGATTTCCGTTAAGCCATTTCCATCCCAAATATTGTATATACTGATAGGTTCGTTATATTTTCGTTTATATATTTAAATCTATAGTTTACATATGCATATATCTATATAACATTCAGATATATATAATATATAAAGGTATCTTTATGCAGTGGATATAGATGCAAACATGATTTTCCTTTCATTTAAATGCGTAACTATCAATCGTTAACAGTTAGGTCCCATTCTAGGTATTCAAAATTCGGACACCGATTTCTACGATGGTTATGAAGTTCATAAACTGTGCTCCTTCCTTTAACATTCACATCAATACATGTTTTTATCATTTATTCCTTTAGTTCAGCCTTATTATATACCCACGCTTTAATCTTAAATATAAATGTGTAAAAGATACTCGTGACGACATATGTATATGTATGTATATACACATGAATACAGTATTTACTGTTTATTTTGGATGGATATACATTGAATCAAGCCATAGATTTATATATTGCTGTATAATTTTATTTTAAATATTAATTTGAAACATATAGTTACGTATACATACATTTTTCCCAATCTAATTCTACAATCAGTTACATATTCCTGCTAATTTTTCAGAAGGTAATCTTCTCTTCCTCATTGCGAAATCCCAGGCTCAATTTCTCCCAAATCCAAGGTCATCAATTCCAATGCTGAGGTCAAACGACGGATAAAATAATCCAAGCTAACTCTGTGACATCACTTCTCTTGCACCGTTAGAGATCACACCATAATAATGAGGCTGTACATCATCTCCTTCCTTATTATTTGTGCAGTTTCTCTTAATTTAGCTGCTCCGCATGTTTCGAAGGACGTCAGTAATCAACGTCTTGGAGACGCCATCAAAACATCATCTCCAGCTTTCAGAGTGAAAAGAATGGCGGTCGGTGCCAAGGTCGGACAGTTTGTCGGTCGTCTTGTGGTGACTACAGTGTTGGGTGTGGCTTATGCAGGAATTGGCATTGCTGTTAATAGCACTTCACAAATGCTTGGTATCGGTTCTGTTTATCCGAATGGCGGTGAAATAATGAATTTTCTCTGGAGGATCACCCCCATTGTTGATCAGATCTTGGAAGTTAAATGAATAAAATCGTCATTCTCATGTACAGTTTACAATTGTCCTTTCTTCATAATATATCAAAATGAAATATTTATCGGAAATTCTTCATGCCAGTTACAGGCGAAGTATTGGTTACATGTCGGAACTATTAACGAATATATGGTGTTTAAAATATTTATTCGTTCACACACACACATGTCTATATATTTGGGTATGCGTTCATCGATATCGGTTCAGTTTACCCTAATTGTGGAGAAATTATGACTTCTCTTAAGAATCACTCCCATTGTTAGTAAATTCAAAGGAGTTGAATAACCAATAAAATTATAACCATGTAGAATTTGTTCCCTACCGTTAAAAAAATGGAATAGATCGATCAAAATTAACGAATTGGAACCAGCTCCAGTGAAAGTAATGGTAAGAAAAATTAAATATAAATGCTTAAAAAGATATCCCTGGGTGCATACATTATGGAAATTCAATAACTAAAAAAAAAGTGATATCATTTACAATTTACAGTGGATTATATCCATCATGATTTGTAATGTTAACGAATGGAAATGATTTCCGTTAAGCCATTTCCATCCCAAATATTGTATATACTGATAGGTTCGTTATATTTTCGTTTATATATTTAAATCTATAGTTTACATATGCATATATCTATATAACATTCAGATATATATAATATATAAAGGTATCTTTATGCAGTGGATATAGATGCAAACATGATTTTCCTTTCATTTAAATGCGTAACTATCAATCGTTAACAGTGAGGTCCCATTCTAGGTATTCAAAATTCGGACACCGATTTCTACGATGGTTATGAAGTTCATAAACTGTGCTCCTTCCTTTAACATTCACATCAATACATGTTTTTATCATTTATTCCTTTAGTTCAGCCTTATTATATACCCACGCTTTAATCTTAAATATAAATGTGTAAAAGATACTCGTGACGACATATGTATATGTATGTATATACACATGAATACAGTATTTACTGTTTATTTTGGATGGATATACATTGAATCAAGCCATAGATTTATATATTGCTGTATAATTTTATTTTAAATATTAATTTGATACACAAACACATAGTTACGTATACATACATTTTTCTCAATCTAATTCTACAATCAGTTACATATTCCTGCTAATTTTTCAGAAGGTAATCTTCCCTTCCTCATTGCGAAATCCCAGGCTCAATTTCTCCCAAATCCAAGGTCATCAATTCCAATGCTGAGGTCAAACGACGGATAAAATAATCCAAGCTAACTCTGTGACATCACTTCTCTTGCACCGTTAGAGATCACACCATTATAATGAGGCTGTACATCATCTCCTTCCTTATTATTTGTGCAGTTTCTCTTAATTTAGCTGCTCCGCAGGTTTCGAAGGACGTCAGTAATCAAAGTCTTGGAGACGCCATCAAAACATCATCTCCAGCTTTCAGAGTGAAAAGAATGGCGGTCGGTGCCAAGGTCGGACAGTTTGTCGGTCGTCTTGTGGTGACTACAGTGTTGGGTGTGGCTTATGCAGGAATTGGCATTGCTGTTAATAGCACTTCACAAATGCTTGGTATCGGTTCTGTTTATCCGAATGGCGGTGAAATAATGAATTTTCTCTGGAGGATCACCCCCATTGTTGATCAGATCTTGGAAGTTAAATGAATAAAATCGTCATTCTCATGTACAGTTTACAATTGTCCTTTCTTCATAATATATCAAAATGAAATATTTATCGGAAATTCTTCATGCCAGTTACAGGCGAAGTATTGGTTACATGTCGGAACTATTAACGAATATATGGTGTTTAAAATATTTATTCGTTCATCATGATTTGTAATGTTAACGAATGGAAATGATTTCCGTTAAGCCATTTCCATCCCAAATATTGTATATACTGATAGGTTCGTTATATTTTCGTTTATATATTTAAATCTATAGTTTACATATGCATATATCTATATAACATTCAGATATATATAATATATAAAGGTATCTTTATGCAGTGGATATAGATGCAAACATGATTTTCCTTTCATTTAAATGCGTAACTATCAATCGTTAACAGTGAGGTCCCATTCTAGGTATTCAAAATTCGGACACCGATTTCTACGATGGTTATGAAGTTCATAAACTGTGCTCCTTCCTTTAACATTCACATCAATACATGTTTTTATCATTTATTCCTTTAGTTCAGCCTTATTATATACCCACGCTTTAATCTTAAATATAAATGTGTAAAAGATACTCGTGACGACATATGTATATGTATGTATATACACATGAATACAGTATTTACTGTTTATTTTGGATGGATATACATTGAATCAAGCCATAGATTTATATATTGCTGTATAATTTTATTTTAAATATTAATTTGATACACAAACACATATAGTTACGTATACATACATTTTTCCCAATCTAATTCTACAATCAGTTACATATTCCTGCTAATTTTTCAGAAGGTAATCTTCCCTTCCTCATTGCGAAATCCCAGGCTCAATTTCTCCCAAATCCAAGGTCATCAATTCCAATGCTGAGGTCAAACGACGGATAAAATAATCCAAGCTAACTCTGTGACATCACTTCTCTTGCACCGTTAGAGATCACACCATAATAATGAGGCTGTACATCATCTCCTTCCTTATTATTTGTGCAGTTTCTCTTAATTTAGCTGCTCCGCAGGTTTCGAAGGTCGTCAGTATTCAAAGTCTTGGAGACGCCATCAAAACATCATCTCCAGCTTTCAGAGTGAAAAGAATGGCGGTCGGTGCCAAGGTCGGACAGTTTGTCGGTCGTCTTGTTGTGACTACAGTGTTGGGTGTGGCTTATGCAGGAGTTGGCATTGCTGTTAATAGCACTTCACAAATGCTTGGTATCGGTTCTGTTTATCCGAATGGCGGTGAAATAATGAATTTTCTCTGGAGGATCACCCCCATTGTTGATCAGATCTTGGAAGTTAAATAAATAAAATCGTCATTCTCATGTACAGTTTTCAATTGTCCTTTCTTCATAATATATCAAAATGAAATATTTATCGGAAATTCTTCATGTCAGTTACAGGCGAAGTATTGGTTACATGTCGGAACTATTAACGAATATATGGTGTTTAAAATATCTATTCACACACACACACATGTCTATATATTTGGGTATGCGTTCATCGATATCGGTTCAGTTTACCCTAATTGTGGAGAAATTATGACTTCTCTTAAGAATCACTCCCATTGTTAGTAAATTCAATGGAGTTGAATAACCAATAAAATTATAACCGTGTAGAATTTGTTCCCTACCGTTAAAAAATCGAATAGATCGATCACTAACGTATTCAAAATTAACGAATTGGAACCAGCTCCAGTGAAAGTAATGGCAAGAAAAATTAAATATAAATGCTTAAAAAGATATCCCTGGGTGCATACATTATGGAAATTCAATAATTAAAAAAAAGTGATATCATTTACAATTTACAGTGGATTATATCCATCATGATTTGTAATGTTAACGAATGGAAATGATTTCCGTTAAGCCATTTCCATCCCAAATATTGTATATACTGATATGTTCGTTATATTTTCGTTTATATATTTAAATCTATAGTTTACATATGCATATATCTATATAACATTCAGATATATATAATATATAAAGGTATCTTTATGCGTGTGGATATAGATGCAAACATGATTTTCCTTTCATTTAAATGCGTAACTATCAATCGTTAACAGTGAGGTCCCATTCTAGGTATTCAAAATTCGGACACCGATTTCTACGATGGTTATAAAGTTCATAAACTGTGCTCCTTCCTTTAACATTCACATCAATACATGTTTTTATCATTTATTCCTTTAGTTCAGCCTTATTATATACCCACGCTTTAATCTTAAATATAAATGTGTAAAAGATACTCGTGACGACATATGTATATGTATGTATATACACATG
Organism: Penaeus vannamei; assembly: GCF_042767895.1. Taxonomy (NCBI): domain Eukaryota; kingdom Metazoa; phylum Arthropoda; class Malacostraca; order Decapoda; family Penaeidae; genus Penaeus; species Penaeus vannamei. The sequence goes on along the minus strand of NC_091572.1, from coordinate 30,053,864 downwards.
AATACAGTATTTACTGTTTATTTTGGATGGATATACATTGAATCAAGCCATAGATTTATATATTGCTGTATAATTTTATTTTAAATATTAATTTGATACACAAACACATATAGTTACGTATACATACATTT